>NW_026894064.1:0-209050 GCF_032452875.1 Bos javanicus | reverse complement strand
GGGAGCAGGCTGCGGGAGTGTGGGAGCCGAGAGTGGTGCCCTGACTGGTGCCTCAGCTCAGCTCTCGCCTTCCCGGACCTAGGAGCCAGGCGTCCTTGCAGAGGGCTTAGGGGCTGGGGGTGTGCACACTGCCAAAGCCTCCCGCGGGGAGAGCTCTGTCCGAGGGAAAGGAAGCGCCCCAGGCTGCATTCCCAAGCTGGTGCTTCCCCGCCCAGACTAAGCGCCGCACGGAGGGAATCAGGGTCCCGGTGCCCCTGGCTTGGGGAGGCAGCTCCACAGCCAGAGTGTTGCTCCGTTTGTGCCCAGAAAGCGCCTGCCAGACCGGGCCTTCCCTGGAGCTGTCCTCCCGCCTAGAGGCAGGTGGATGTGCTGTGCGGGCTTCCCCTGGGCGTTTGGGCTCCCTAGCACAGCCGCAGCGCAGGGGAGCCAGCCCATGGTCAGTGAGCTCCGGGCAGTACTTTGGTCCCAGGTTTGGAGCCCAATGCCCGGAACGCGGGAGAGAAGAGGCTGGCTGCCGGCGGGTGCTTGCAAGCCTGTACTGGGAAGGACCGAGTGAGCTTCCACACCGGCGGAGCTCCAGCTCTGCGCCCAGGCGCGATAGCACAGAGCCCCGGCCGAGAGGCTGCTCTGTGCTGGGCGAGCCTCCCCAAGCCCTGCCCAGCTTCTAGCGTTCGCGCCCGGGAAGGAGCAGGCTGCGGGAGTGTGGGAGCCGTGAGTGGTGCCTGACCGGTGCCTCAGCTCAGCTCTCGCCTTCCCTTCGGACCTAGGAGCCAGGCGTCCTTGCAGAGGGCTTAGGGGCTGGGGGTGTGCACACTGCCAAAGCCTCCCGCGGGGAGAGCTCTGTCCGAGGGAAAGGAAGCGCCCCAGGCTGCATTCCCAAGCTGGTGCTTCCCCGCCCAGACTAAGCGCCGCACGGAGGGAATCAGGGTCCCGGTGCCCCTGGCTTGGGGAGGCAGCTCCACAGCCAGAGTGTTGCTCCGTTTGTGCCCAGAAAGCGCCTGCCAGACCGGGCCTTCCCTGGAGCTGTCCTCCCGCCTAGAGGCAGGTGGATGTGCTGTGCGGGCTTCCCCTGGGCGTTTGGGCTCCCTAGCACAGCCGCAGCGCAGGGGAGCCAGCCCATGGTCAGTGAGCTCCGGGCAGTACTTTGGTCCCAGGTTTGGAGCCCAATGCCCGGAACGCGGGAGAGAAGAGGCTGGCTGCCGGCGGGTGCTTGCAAGCCTGTACTGGGAAGGACCGAGTGAGCTTCCACACCGGCGGAGCTCCAGCTCTGCGCCCAGGCGCGATAGCACAGAGCCCCGGCCGAGAGGCTGCTCTGTGCTGGGCGAGCCTCCCCAAGCCCTGCCCAGCTTCTAGCGTTCGCGCCCGGGAAGGAGCAGGCTGCGGGAGTGTGGGAGCCGTGAGTGGTGCCTGACCGGTGCCTCAGCTCAGCTCTCGCCTTCCCTTCGGACCTAGGAGCCAGGCGTCCTTGCAGAGGGCTTAGGGGCTGGGGGTGTGCACACTGCCAAAGCCTCCCGCGGGGAGAGCTCTGTCCGAGGGAAAGGAAGCGCCCCAGGCTGCATTCCCAAGCTGGTGCTTCCCCGCCCAGACTAAGCGCCGCACGGAGGGAATCAGGGTCCCGGTGCCCCTGGCTTGGGGAGGCAGCTCCACAGCCAGAGTGTTGCTCCGTTTGTGCCCAGAAAGCGCCTGCCAGACCGGGCCTTCCCTGGAGCTGTCCTCCCGCCTAGAGGCAGGTGGATGTGCTGTGCGGGCTTCCCCTGGGCGTTTGGGCTCCCTAGCACAGCCGCAGCGCAGGGGAGCCAGCCCATGGTCAGTGAGCTCCGGGCAGTACTTTGGTCCCAGGTTTGGAGCCCAATGCCCGGAACGCGGGAGAGAAGAGGCTGGCTGCCGGCGGGTGCTTGCAAGCCTGTACTGGGAAGGACCGAGTGAGCTTCCACACCGGCGGAGCTCCAGCTCTGCGCCCAGGCGCGATAGCACAGAGCCCCGGCCGAGAGGCTGCTCTGTGCTGGGCGAGCCTCCCCAAGCCCTGCCCAGCTTCTAGCGTTCGCGCCCGGGAAGGAGCAGGCTGCGGGAGTGTGGGAGCCGTGAGTGGTGCCTGACCGGTGCCTCAGCTCAGCTCTCGCCTTCCCTTCGGACCTAGGAGCCAGGCGTCCTTGCAGAGGGCTTAGGGGCTGGGGGTGTGCACACTGCCAAAGCCTCCCGCGGGGAGAGCTCTGTCCGAGGGAAAGGAAGCGCCCCAGGCTGCATTCCCAAGCTGGTGCTTCCCCGCCCAGACTAAGCGCCGCACGGAGGGAATCAGGGTCCCGGTGCCCCTGGCTTGGGGAGGCAGCTCCACAGCCAGAGTGTTGCTCCGTTTGTGCCCAGAAAGCGCCTGCCAGACCGGGCCTTCCCTGGAGCTGTCCTCCCGCCTAGAGGCAGGTGGATGTGCTGTGCGGGCTTCCCCTGGGCGTTTGGGCTCCCTAGCACAGCCGCAGCGCAGGGGAGCCAGCCCATGGTCAGTGAGCTCCGGGCAGTACTTTGGTCCCAGGTTTGGAGCCCAATGCCCGGAACGCGGGAGAGAAGAGGCTGGCTGCCGGCGGGTGCTTGCAAGCCTGTACTGGGAAGGACCGAGTGAGCTTCCACACCGGCGGAGCTCCAGCTCTGCGCCCAGGCGCGATAGCACAGAGCCCCGGCCGAGAGGCTGCTCTGTGCTGGGCGAGCCTCCCCAAGCCCTGCCCAGCTTCTAGCGTTCGCGCCCGGGAAGGAGCAGGCTGCGGGAGTGTGGGAGCCGTGAGTGGTGCCTGACCGGTGCCTCAGCTCAGCTCTCGCCTTCCCTTCGGACCTAGGAGCCAGGCGTCCTTGCAGAGGGCTTAGGGGCTGGGGGTGTGCACACTGCCAAAGCCTCCCGCGGGGAGAGCTCTGTCCGAGGGAAAGGAAGCGCCCCAGGCTGCATTCCCAAGCTGGTGCTTCCCCGCCCAGACTAAGCGCCGCACGGAGGGAATCAGGGTCCCGGTGCCCCTGGCTTGGGGAGGCAGCTCCACAGCCAGAGTGTTGCTCCGTTTGTGCCCAGAAAGCGCCTGCCAGACCGGGCCTTCCCTGGAGCTGTCCTCCCGCCTAGAGGCAGGTGGATGTGCTGTGCGGGCTTCCCCTGGGCGTTTGGGCTCCCTAGCACAGCCGCAGCGCAGGGGAGCCAGCCCATGGTCAGTGAGCTCCGGGCAGTACTTTGGTCCCAGGTTTGGAGCCCAATGCCCGGAACGCGGGAGAGAAGAGGCTGGCTGCCGGCGGGTGCTTGCAAGCCTGTACTGGGAAGGACCGAGTGAGCTTCCACACCGGCGGAGCTCCAGCTCTGCGCCCAGGCGCGATAGCACAGAGCCCCGGCCGAGAGGCTGCTCTGTGCTGGGCGAGCCTCCCCAAGCCCTGCCCAGCTTCTAGCGTTCGCGCCCGGGAAGGAGCAGGCTGCGGGAGTGTGGGAGCCGTGAGTGGTGCCTGACCGGTGCCTCAGCTCAGCTCTCGCCTTCCCTTCGGACCTAGGAGCCAGGCGTCCTTGCAGAGGGCTTAGGGGCTGGGGGTGTGCACACTGCCAAAGCCTCCCGCGGGGAGAGCTCTGTCCGAGGGAAAGGAAGCGCCCCAGGCTGCATTCCCAAGCTGGTGCTTCCCCGCCCAGACTAAGCGCCGCACGGAGGGAATCAGGGTCCCGGTGCCCCTGGCTTGGGGAGGCAGCTCCACAGCCAGAGTGTTGCTCCGTTTGTGCCCAGAAAGCGCCTGCCAGACCGGGCCTTCCCTGGAGCTGTCCTCCCGCCTAGAGGCAGGTGGATGTGCTGTGCGGGCTTCCCCTGGGCGTTTGGGCTCCCTAGCACAGCCGCAGCGCAGGGGAGCCAGCCCATGGTCAGTGAGCTCCGGGCAGTACTTTGGTCCCAGGTTTGGAGCCCAATGCCCGGAACGCGGGAGAGAAGAGGCTGGCTGCCGGCGGGTGCTTGCAAGCCTGTACTGGGAAGGACCGAGTGAGCTTCCACACCGGCGGAGCTCCAGCTCTGCGCCCAGGCGCGATAGCACAGAGCCCCGGCCGAGAGGCTGCTCTGTGCTGGGCGAGCCTCCCCAAGCCCTGCCCAGCTTCTAGCGTTCGCGCCCGGGAAGGAGCAGGCTGCGGGAGTGTGGGAGCCGTGAGTGGTGCCTGACCGGTGCCTCAGCTCAGCTCTCGCCTTCCCTTCGGACCTAGGAGCCAGGCGTCCTTGCAGAGGGCTTAGGGGCTGGGGGTGTGCACACTGCCAAAGCCTCCCGCGGGGAGAGCTCTGTCCGAGGGAAAGGAAGCGCCCCAGGCTGCATTCCCAAGCTGGTGCTTCCCCGCCCAGACTAAGCGCCGCACGGAGGGAATCAGGGTCCCGGTGCCCCTGGCTTGGGGAGGCAGCTCCACAGCCAGAGTGTTGCTCCGTTTGTGCCCAGAAAGCGCCTGCCAGACCGGGCCTTCCCTGGAGCTGTCCTCCCGCCTAGAGGCAGGTGGATGTGCTGTGCGGGCTTCCCCTGGGCGTTTGGGCTCCCTAGCACAGCCGCAGCGCAGGGGAGCCAGCCCATGGTCAGTGAGCTCCGGGCAGTACTTTGGTCCCAGGTTTGGAGCCCAATGCCCGGAACGCGGGAGAGAAGAGGCTGGCTGCCGGCGGGTGCTTGCAAGCCTGTACTGGGAAGGACCGAGTGAGCTTCCACACCGGCGGAGCTCCAGCTCTGCGCCCAGGCGCGATAGCACAGAGCCCCGGCCGAGAGGCTGCTCTGTGCTGGGCGAGCCTCCCCAAGCCCTGCCCAGCTTCTAGCGTTCGCGCCCGGGAAGGAGCAGGCTGCGGGAGTGTGGGAGCCGTGAGTGGTGCCTGACCGGTGCCTCAGCTCAGCTCTCGCCTTCCCTTCGGACCTAGGAGCCAGGCGTCCTTGCAGAGGGCTTAGGGGCTGGGGGTGTGCACACTGCCAAAGCCTCCCGCGGGGAGAGCTCTGTCCGAGGGAAAGGAAGCGCCCCAGGCTGCATTCCCAAGCTGGTGCTTCCCCGCCCAGACTAAGCGCCGCACGGAGGGAATCAGGGTCCCGGTGCCCCTGGCTTGGGGAGGCAGCTCCACAGCCAGAGTGTTGCTCCGTTTGTGCCCAGAAAGCGCCTGCCAGACCGGGCCTTCCCTGGAGCTGTCCTCCCGCCTAGAGGCAGGTGGATGTGCTGTGCGGGCTTCCCCTGGGCGTTTGGGCTCCCTAGCACAGCCGCAGCGCAGGGGAGCCAGCCCATGGTCAGTGAGCTCCGGGCAGTCCTTTGGTCCCAGGTTTGGAGCCCAATGCCCGGAACGCGGGAGAGAAGAGGCTGGCTGCCGGCGGGTGCTTGCAAGCCTGTACTGGGAAGGACCGAGTGAGCTTCCACACCGGCGGAGCTCCAGCTCTGCGCCCAGGCGCGATAGCACAGAGCCCCGGCCGAGAGGCTGCTCTGTGCTGGGCGAGCCTCCCCAAGCCCTGCCCAGCTTCTAGCGTTCGCGCCCGGGAAGGAGCAGGCTGCGGGAGTGTGGGAGCCGTGAGTGGTGCCTGACCGGTGCCTCAGCTCAGCTCTCGCCTTCCCTTCGGACCTAGGAGCCAGGCGTCCTTGCAGAGGGCTTAGGGGCTGGGGGTGTGCACACTGCCAAAGCCTCCCGCGGGGAGAGCTCTGTCCGAGGGAAAGGAAGCGCCCCAGGCTGCATTCCCAAGCTGGTGCTTCCCCGCCCAGACTAAGCGCCGCACGGAGGGAATCAGGGTCCCGGTGCCCCTGGCTTGGGGAGGCAGCTCCACAGCCAGAGTGTTGCTCCGTTTGTGCCCAGAAAGCGCCTGCCAGACCGGGCCTTCCCTGGAGCTGTCCTCCCGCCTAGAGGCAGGTGGATGTGCTGTGCGGGCTTCCCCTGGGCGTTTGGGCTCCCTAGCACAGCCGCAGCGCAGGGGAGCCAGCCCATGGTCAGTGAGCTCCGGGCAGTACTTTGGTCCCAGGTTTGGAGCCCAATGCCCGGAACGCGGGAGAGAAGAGGCTGGCTGCCGGCGGGTGCTTGCAAGCCTGTACTGGGAAGGACCGAGTGAGCTTCCACACCGGCGGAGCTCCAGCTCTGCGCCCAGGCGCGATAGCACAGAGCCCCGGCCGAGAGGCTGCTCTGTGCTGGGCGAGCCTCCCCAAGCCCTGCCCAGCTTCTAGCGTTCGCGCCCGGGAAGGAGCAGGCTGCGGGAGTGTGGGAGCCGTGAGTGGTGCCTGACCGGTGCCTCAGCTCAGCTCTCGCCTTCCCTTCGGACCTAGGAGCCAGGCGTCCTTGCAGAGGGCTTAGGGGCTGGGGGTGTGCACACTGCCAAAGCCTCCCGCGGGGAGAGCTCTGTCCGAGGGAAAGGAAGCGCCCCAGGCTGCATTCCCAAGCTGGTGCTTCCCCGCCCAGACTAAGCGCCGCACGGAGGGAATCAGGGTCCCGGTGCCCCTGGCTTGGGGAGGCAGCTCCACAGCCAGAGTGTTGCTCCGTTTGTGCCCAGAAAGCGCCTGCCAGACCGGGCCTTCCCTGGAGCTGTCCTCCCGCCTAGAGGCAGGTGGATGTGCTGTGCGGGCTTCCCCTGGGCGTTTGGGCTCCCTAGCACAGCCGCAGCGCAGGGGAGCCAGCCCATGGTCAGTGAGCTCCGGGCAGTACTTTGGTCCCAGGTTTGGAGCCCAATGCCCGGAACGCGGGAGAGAAGAGGCTGGCTGCCGGCGGGTGCTTGCAAGCCTGTACTGGGAAGGACCGAGTGAGCTTCCACACCGGCGGAGCTCCAGCTCTGCGCCCAGGCGCGATAGCACAGAGCCCCGGCCGAGAGGCTGCTCTGTGCTGGGCGAGCCTCCCCAAGCCCTGCCCAGCTTCTAGCGTTCGCGCCCGGGAAGGAGCAGGCTGCGGGAGTGTGGGAGCCGTGAGTGGTGCCTGACCGGTGCCTCAGCTCAGCTCTCGCCTTCCCTTCGGACCTAGGAGCCAGGCGTCCTTGCAGAGGGCTTAGGGGCTGGGGGTGTGCACACTGCCAAAGCCTCCCGCGGGGAGAGCTCTGTCCGAGGGAAAGGAAGCGCCCCAGGCTGCATTCCCAAGCTGGTGCTTCCCCGCCCAGACTAAGCGCCGCACGGAGGGAATCAGGGTCCCGGTGCCCCTGGCTTGGGGAGGCAGCTCCACAGCCAGAGTGTTGCTCCGTTTGTGCCCAGAAAGCGCCTGCCAGACCGGGCCTTCCCTGGAGCTGTCCTCCCGCCTAGAGGCAGGTGGATGTGCTGTGCGGGCTTCCCCTGGGCGTTTGGGCTCCCTAGCACAGCCGCAGCGCAGGGGAGCCAGCCCATGGTCAGTGAGCTCCGGGCAGTACTTTGGTCCCAGGTTTGGAGCCCAATGCCCGGAACGCGGGAGAGAAGAGGCTGGCTGCCGGCGGGTGCTTGCAAGCCTGTACTGGGAAGGACCGAGTGAGCTTCCACACCGGCGGAGCTCCAGCTCTGCGCCCAGGCGCGATAGCACAGAGCCCCGGCCGAGAGGCTGCTCTGTGCTGGGCGAGCCTCCCCAAGCCCTGCCCAGCTTCTAGCGTTCGCGCCCGGGAAGGAGCAGGCTGCGGGAGTGTGGGAGCCGTGAGTGGTGCCTGACCGGTGCCTCAGCTCAGCTCTCGCCTTCCCTTCGGACCTAGGAGCCAGGCGTCCTTGCAGAGGGCTTAGGGGCTGGGGGTGTGCACACTGCCAAAGCCTCCCGCGGGGAGAGCTCTGTCCGAGGGAAAGGAAGCGCCCCAGGCTGCATTCCCAAGCTGGTGCTTCCCCGCCCAGACTAAGCGCCGCACGGAGGGAATCAGGGTCCCGGTGCCCCTGGCTTGGGGAGGCAGCTCCACAGCCAGAGTGTTGCTCCGTTTGTGCCCAGAAAGCGCCTGCCAGACCGGGCCTTCCCTGGAGCTGTCCTCCCGCCTAGAGGCAGGTGGATGTGCTGTGCGGGCTTCCCCTGGGCGTTTGGGCTCCCTAGCACAGCCGCAGCGCAGGGGAGCCAGCCCATGGTCAGTGAGCTCCGGGCAGTACTTTGGTCCCAGGTTTGGAGCCCAATGCCCGGAACGCGGGAGAGAAGAGGCTGGCTGCCGGCGGGTGCTTGCAAGCCTGTACTGGGAAGGACCGAGTGAGCTTCCACACCGGCGGAGCTCCAGCTCTGCGCCCAGGCGCGATAGCACAGAGCCCCGGCCGAGAGGCTGCTCTGTGCTGGGCGAGCCTCCCCAAGCCCTGCCCAGCTTCTAGCGTTCGCGCCCGGGAAGGAGCAGGCTGCGGGAGTGTGGGAGCCGTGAGTGGTGCCTGACCGGTGCCTCAGCTCAGCTCTCGCCTTCCCTTCGGACCTAGGAGCCAGGCGTCCTTGCAGAGGGCTTAGGGGCTGGGGGTGTGCACACTGCCAAAGCCTCCCGCGGGGAGAGCTCTGTCCGAGGGAAAGGAAGCGCCCCAGGCTGCATTCCCAAGCTGGTGCTTCCCCGCCCAGACTAAGCGCCGCACGGAGGGAATCAGGGTCCCGGTGCCCCTGGCTTGGGGAGGCAGCTCCACAGCCAGAGTGTTGCTCCGTTTGTGCCCAGAAAGCGCCTGCCAGACCGGGCCTTCCCTGGAGCTGTCCTCCCGCCTAGAGGCAGGTGGATGTGCTGTGCGGGCTTCCCCTGGGCGTTTGGGCTCCCTAGCACAGCCGCAGCGCAGGGGAGCCAGCCCATGGTCAGTGAGCTCCGGGCAGTACTTTGGTCCCAGGTTTGGAGCCCAATGCCCGGAACGCGGGAGAGAAGAGGCTGGCTGCCGGCGGGTGCTTGCAAGCCTGTACTGGGAAGGACCGAGTGAGCTTCCACACCGGCGGAGCTCCAGCTCTGCGCCCAGGCGCGATAGCACAGAGCCCCGGCCGAGAGGCTGCTCTGTGCTGGGCGAGCCTCCCCAAGCCCTGCCCAGCTTCTAGCGTTCGCGCCCGGGAAGGAGCAGGCTGCGGGAGTGTGGGAGCCGTGAGTGGTGCCTGACCGGTGCCTCAGCTCAGCTCTCGCCTTCCCTTCGGACCTAGGAGCCAGGCGTCCTTGCAGAGGGCTTAGGGGCTGGGGGTGTGCACACTGCCAAAGCCTCCCGCGGGGAGAGCTCTGTCCGAGGGAAAGGAAGCGCCCCAGGCTGCATTCCCAAGCTGGTGCTTCCCCGCCCAGACTAAGCGCCGCACGGAGGGAATCAGGGTCCCGGTGCCCCTGGCTTGGGGAGGCAGCTCCACAGCCAGAGTGTTGCTCCGTTTGTGCCCAGAAAGCGCCTGCCAGACCGGGCCTTCCCTGGAGCTGTCCTCCCGCCTAGAGGCAGGTGGATGTGCTGTGCGGGCTTCCCCTGGGCGTTTGGGCTCCCTAGCACAGCCGCAGCGCAGGGGAGCCAGCCCATGGTCAGTGAGCTCCGGGCAGTACTTTGGTCCCAGGTTTGGAGCCCAATGCCCGGAACGCGGGAGAGAAGAGGCTGGCTGCCGGCGGGTGCTTGCAAGCCTGTACTGGGAAGGACCGAGTGAGCTTCCACACCGGCGGAGCTCCAGCTCTGCGCCCAGGCGCGATAGCACAGAGCCCCGGCCGAGAGGCTGCTCTGTGCTGGGCGAGCCTCCCCAAGCCCTGCCCAGCTTCTAGCGTTCGCGCCCGGGAAGGAGCAGGCTGCGGGAGTGTGGGAGCCGTGAGTGGTGCCTGACCGGTGCCTCAGCTCAGCTCTCGCCTTCCCTTCGGACCTAGGAGCCAGGCGTCCTTGCAGAGGGCTTAGGGGCTGGGGGTGTGCACACTGCCAAAGCCTCCCGCGGGGAGAGCTCTGTCCGAGGGAAAGGAAGCGCCCCAGGCTGCATTCCCAAGCTGGTGCTTCCCCGCCCAGACTAAGCGCCGCACGGAGGGAATCAGGGTCCCGGTGCCCCTGGCTTGGGGAGGCAGCTCCACAGCCAGAGTGTTGCTCCGTTTGTGCCCAGAAAGCGCCTGCCAGACCGGGCCTTCCCTGGAGCTGTCCTCCCGCCTAGAGGCAGGTGGATGTGCTGTGCGGGCTTCCCCTGGGCGTTTGGGCTCCCTAGCACAGCCGCAGCGCAGGGGAGCCAGCCCATGGTCAGTGAGCTCCGGGCAGTACTTTGGTCCCAGGTTTGGAGCCCAATGCCCGGAACGCGGGAGAGAAGAGGCTGGCTGCCGGCGGGTGCTTGCAAGCCTGTACTGGGAAGGACCGAGTGAGCTTCCACACCGGCGGAGCTCCAGCTCTGCGCCCAGGCGCGATAGCACAGAGCCCCGGCCGAGAGGCTGCTCTGTGCTGGGCGAGCCTCCCCAAGCCCTGCCCAGCTTCTAGCGTTCGCGCCCGGGAAGGAGCAGGCTGCGGGAGTGTGGGAGCCGTGAGTGGTGCCTGACCGGTGCCTCAGCTCAGCTCTCGCCTTCCCTTCGGACCTAGGAGCCAGGCGTCCTTGCAGAGGGCTTAGGGGCTGGGGGTGTGCACACTGCCAAAGCCTCCCGCGGGGAGAGCTCTGTCCGAGGGAAAGGAAGCGCCCCAGGCTGCATTCCCAAGCTGGTGCTTCCCCGCCCAGACTAAGCGCCGCACGGAGGGAATCAGGGTCCCGGTGCCCCTGGCTTGGGGAGGCAGCTCCACAGCCAGAGTGTTGCTCCGTTTGTGCCCAGAAAGCGCCTGCCAGACCGGGCCTTCCCTGGAGCTGTCCTCCCGCCTAGAGGCAGGTGGATGTGCTGTGCGGGCTTCCCCTGGGCGTTTGGGCTCCCTAGCACAGCCGCAGCGCAGGGGAGCCAGCCCATGGTCAGTGAGCTCCGGGCAGTACTTTGGTCCCAGGTTTGGAGCCCAATGCCCGGAACGCGGGAGAGAAGAGGCTGGCTGCCGGCGGGTGCTTGCAAGCCTGTACTGGGAAGGACCGAGTGAGCTTCCACACCGGCGGAGCTCCAGCTCTGCGCCCAGGCGCGATAGCACAGAGCCCCGGCCGAGAGGCTGCTCTGTGCTGGGCGAGCCTCCCCAAGCCCTGCCCAGCTTCTAGCGTTCGCGCCCGGGAAGGAGCAGGCTGCGGGAGTGTGGGAGCCGTGAGTGGTGCCTGACCGGTGCCTCAGCTCAGCTCTCGCCTTCCCTTCGGACCTAGGAGCCAGGCGTCCTTGCAGAGGGCTTAGGGGCTGGGGGTGTGCACACTGCCAAAGCCTCCCGCGGGGAGAGCTCTGTCCGAGGGAAAGGAAGCGCCCCAGGCTGCATTCCCAAGCTGGTGCTTCCCCGCCCAGACTAAGCGCCGCACGGAGGGAATCAGGGTCCCGGTGCCCCTGGCTTGGGGAGGCAGCTCCACAGCCAGAGTGTTGCTCCGTTTGTGCCCAGAAAGCGCCTGCCAGACCGGGCCTTCCCTGGAGCTGTCCTCCCGCCTAGAGGCAGGTGGATGTGCTGTGCGGGCTTCCCCTGGGCGTTTGGGCTCCCTAGCACAGCCGCAGCGCAGGGGAGCCAGCCCATGGTCAGTGAGCTCCGGGCAGTACTTTGGTCCCAGGTTTGGAGCCCAATGCCCGGAACGCGGGAGAGAAGAGGCTGGCTGCCGGCGGGTGCTTGCAAGCCTGTACTGGGAAGGACCGAGTGAGCTTCCACACCGGCGGAGCTCCAGCTCTGCGCCCAGGCGCGATAGCACAGAGCCCCGGCCGAGAGGCTGCTCTGTGCTGGGCGAGCCTCCCCAAGCCCTGCCCAGCTTCTAGCGTTCGCGCCCGGGAAGGAGCAGGCTGCGGGAGTGTGGGAGCCGTGAGTGGTGCCTGACCGGTGCCTCAGCTCAGCTCTCGCCTTCCCTTCGGACCTAGGAGCCAGGCGTCCTTGCAGAGGGCTTAGGGGCTGGGGGTGTGCACACTGCCAAAGCCTCCCGCGGGGAGAGCTCTGTCCGAGGGAAAGGAAGCGCCCCAGGCTGCATTCCCAAGCTGGTGCTTCCCCGCCCAGACTAAGCGCCGCACGGAGGGAATCAGGGTCCCGGTGCCCCTGGCTTGGGGAGGCAGCTCCACAGCCAGAGTGTTGCTCCGTTTGTGCCCAGAAAGCGCCTGCCAGACCGGGCCTTCCCTGGAGCTGTCCTCCCGCCTAGAGGCAGGTGGATGTGCTGTGCGGGCTTCCCCTGGGCGTTTGGGCTCCCTAGCACAGCCGCAGCGCAGGGGAGCCAGCCCATGGTCAGTGAGCTCCGGGCAGTACTTTGGTCCCAGGTTTGGAGCCCAATGCCCGGAACGCGGGAGAGAAGAGGCTGGCTGCCGGCGGGTGCTTGCAAGCCTGTACTGGGAAGGACCGAGTGAGCTTCCACACCGGCGGAGCTCCAGCTCTGCGCCCAGGCGCGATAGCACAGAGCCCCGGCCGAGAGGCTGCTCTGTGCTGGGCGAGCCTCCCCAAGCCCTGCCCAGCTTCTAGCGTTCGCGCCCGGGAAGGAGCAGGCTGCGGGAGTGTGGGAGCCGTGAGTGGTGCCTGACCGGTGCCTCAGCTCAGCTCTCGCCTTCCCTTCGGACCTAGGAGCCAGGCGTCCTTGCAGAGGGCTTAGGGGCTGGGGGTGTGCACACTGCCAAAGCCTCCCGCGGGGAGAGCTCTGTCCGAGGGAAAGGAAGCGCCCCAGGCTGCATTCCCAAGCTGGTGCTTCCCCGCCCAGACTAAGCGCCGCACGGAGGGAATCAGGGTCCCGGTGCCCCTGGCTTGGGGAGGCAGCTCCACAGCCAGAGTGTTGCTCCGTTTGTGCCCAGAAAGCGCCTGCCAGACCGGGCCTTCCCTGGAGCTGTCCTCCCGCCTAGAGGCAGGTGGATGTGCTGTGCGGGCTTCCCCTGGGCGTTTGGGCTCCCTAGCACAGCCGCAGCGCAGGGGAGCCAGCCCATGGTCAGTGAGCTCCGGGCAGTACTTTGGTCCCAGGTTTGGAGCCCAATGCCCGGAACGCGGGAGAGAAGAGGCTGGCTGCCGGCGGGTGCTTGCAAGCCTGTACTGGGAAGGACCGAGTGAGCTTCCACACCGGCGGAGCTCCAGCTCTGCGCCCAGGCGCGATAGCACAGAGCCCCGGCCGAGAGGCTGCTCTGTGCTGGGCGAGCCTCCCCAAGCCCTGCCCAGCTTCTAGCGTTCGCGCCCGGGAAGGAGCAGGCTGCGGGAGTGTGGGAGCCGTGAGTGGTGCCTGACCGGTGCCTCAGCTCAGCTCTCGCCTTCCCTTCGGACCTAGGAGCCAGGCGTCCTTGCAGAGGGCTTAGGGGCTGGGGGTGTGCACACTGCCAAAGCCTCCCGCGGGGAGAGCTCTGTCCGAGGGAAAGGAAGCGCCCCAGGCTGCATTCCCAAGCTGGTGCTTCCCCGCCCAGACTAAGCGCCGCACGGAGGGAATCAGGGTCCCGGTGCCCCTGGCTTGGGGAGGCAGCTCCACAGCCAGAGTGTTGCTCCGTTTGTGCCCAGAAAGCGCCTGCCAGACCGGGCCTTCCCTGGAGCTGTCCTCCCGCCTAGAGGCAGGTGGATGTGCTGTGCGGGCTTCCCCTGGGCGTTTGGGCTCCCTAGCACAGCCGCAGCGCAGGGGAGCCAGCCCATGGTCAGTGAGCTCCGGGCAGTACTTTGGTCCCAGGTTTGGAGCCCAATGCCCGGAACGCGGGAGAGAAGAGGCTGGCTGCCGGCGGGTGCTTGCAAGCCTGTACTGGGAAGGACCGAGTGAGCTTCCACACCGGCGGAGCTCCAGCTCTGCGCCCAGGCGCGATAGCACAGAGCCCCGGCCGAGAGGCTGCTCTGTGCTGGGCGAGCCTCCCCAAGCCCTGCCCAGCTTCTAGCGTTCGCGCCCGGGAAGGAGCAGGCTGCGGGAGTGTGGGAGCCGTGAGTGGTGCCTGACCGGTGCCTCAGCTCAGCTCTCGCCTTCCCTTCGGACCTAGGAGCCAGGCGTCCTTGCAGAGGGCTTAGGGGCTGGGGGTGTGCACACTGCCAAAGCCTCCCGCGGGGAGAGCTCTGTCCGAGGGAAAGGAAGCGCCCCAGGCTGCATTCCCAAGCTGGTGCTTCCCCGCCCAGACTAAGCGCCGCACGGAGGGAATCAGGGTCCCGGTGCCCCTGGCTTGGGGAGGCAGCTCCACAGCCAGAGTGTTGCTCCGTTTGTGCCCAGAAAGCGCCTGCCAGACCGGGCCTTCCCTGGAGCTGTCCTCCCGCCTAGAGGCAGGTGGATGTGCTGTGCGGGCTTCCCCTGGGCGTTTGGGCTCCCTAGCACAGCCGCAGCGCAGGGGAGCCAGCCCATGGTCAGTGAGCTCCGGGCAGTACTTTGGTCCCAGGTTTGGAGCCCAATGCCCGGAACGCGGGAGAGAAGAGGCTGGCTGCCGGCGGGTGCTTGCAAGCCTGTACTGGGAAGGACCGAGTGAGCTTCCACACCGGCGGAGCTCCAGCTCTGCGCCCAGGCGCGATAGCACAGAGCCCCGGCCGAGAGGCTGCTCTGTGCTGGGCGAGCCTCCCCAAGCCCTGCCCAGCTTCTAGCGTTCGCGCCCGGGAAGGAGCAGGCTGCGGGAGTGTGGGAGCCGTGAGTGGTGCCTGACCGGTGCCTCAGCTCAGCTCTCGCCTTCCCTTCGGACCTAGGAGCCAGGCGTCCTTGCAGAGGGCTTAGGGGCTGGGGGTGTGCACACTGCCAAAGCCTCCCGCGGGGAGAGCTCTGTCCGAGGGAAAGGAAGCGCCCCAGGCTGCATTCCCAAGCTGGTGCTTCCCCGCCCAGACTAAGCGCCGCACGGAGGGAATCAGGGTCCCGGTGCCCCTGGCTTGGGGAGGCAGCTCCACAGCCAGAGTGTTGCTCCGTTTGTGCCCAGAAAGCGCCTGCCAGACCGGGCCTTCCCTGGAGCTGTCCTCCCGCCTAGAGGCAGGTGGATGTGCTGTGCGGGCTTCCCCTGGGCGTTTGGGCTCCCTAGCACAGCCGCAGCGCAGGGGAGCCAGCCCATGGTCAGTGAGCTCCGGGCAGTACTTTGGTCCCAGGTTTGGAGCCCAATGCCCGGAACGCGGGAGAGAAGAGGCTGGCTGCCGGCGGGTGCTTGCAAGCCTGTACTGGGAAGGACCGAGTGAGCTTCCACACCGGCGGAGCTCCAGCTCTGCGCCCAGGCGCGATAGCACAGAGCCCCGGCCGAGAGGCTGCTCTGTGCTGGGCGAGCCTCCCCAAGCCCTGCCCAGCTTCTAGCGTTCGCGCCCGGGAAGGAGCAGGCTGCGGGAGTGTGGGAGCCGTGAGTGGTGCCTGACCGGTGCCTCAGCTCAGCTCTCGCCTTCCCTTCGGACCTAGGAGCCAGGCGTCCTTGCAGAGGGCTTAGGGGCTGGGGGTGTGCACACTGCCAAAGCCTCCCGCGGGGAGAGCTCTGTCCGAGGGAAAGGAAGCGCCCCAGGCTGCATTCCCAAGCTGGTGCTTCCCCGCCCAGACTAAGCGCCGCACGGAGGGAATCAGGGTCCCGGTGCCCCTGGCTTGGGGAGGCAGCTCCACAGCCAGAGTGTTGCTCCGTTTGTGCCCAGAAAGCGCCTGCCAGACCGGGCCTTCCCTGGAGCTGTCCTCCCGCCTAGAGGCAGGTGGATGTGCTGTGCGGGCTTCCCCTGGGCGTTTGGGCTCCCTAGCACAGCCGCAGCGCAGGGGAGCCAGCCCATGGTCAGTGAGCTCCGGGCAGTCCTTTGGTCCCAGGTTTGGAGCCCAATGCCCGGAACGCGGGAGAGAAGAGGCTGGCTGCCGGCGGGTGCTTGCAAGCCTGTACTGGGAAGGACCGAGTGAGCTTCCACACCGGCGGAGCTCCAGCTCTGCGCCCAGGCGCGATAGCACAGAGCCCCGGCCGAGAGGCTGCTCTGTGCTGGGCGAGCCTCCCCAAGCCCTGCCCAGCTTCTAGCGTTCGCGCCCGGGAAGGAGCAGGCTGCGGGAGTGTGGGAGCCGTGAGTGGTGCCTGACCGGTGCCTCAGCTCAGCTCTCGCCTTCCCTTCGGACCTAGGAGCCAGGCGTCCTTGCAGAGGGCTTAGGGGCTGGGGGTGTGCACACTGCCAAAGCCTCCCGCGGGGAGAGCTCTGTCCGAGGGAAAGGAAGCGCCCCAGGCTGCATTCCCAAGCTGGTGCTTCCCCGCCCAGACTAAGCGCCGCACGGAGGGAATCAGGGTCCCGGTGCCCCTGGCTTGGGGAGGCAGCTCCACAGCCAGAGTGTTGCTCCGTTTGTGCCCAGAAAGCGCCTGCCAGACCGGGCCTTCCCTGGAGCTGTCCTCCCGCCTAGAGGCAGGTGGATGTGCTGTGCGGGCTTCCCCTGGGCGTTTGGGCTCCCTAGCACAGCCGCAGCGCAGGGGAGCCAGCCCATGGTCAGTGAGCTCCGGGCAGTCCTTTGGTCCCAGGTTTGGAGCCCAATGCCCGGAACGCGGGAGAGAAGAGGCTGGCTGCCGGCGGGTGCTTGCAAGCCTGTACTGGGAAGGACCGAGTGAGCTTCCACACCGGCGGAGCTCCAGCTCTGCGCCCAGGCGCGATAGCACAGAGCCCCGGCCGAGAGGCTGCTCTGTGCTGGGCGAGCCTCCCCAAGCCCTGCCCAGCTTCTAGCGTTCGCGCCCGGGAAGGAGCAGGCTGCGGGAGTGTGGGAGCCGTGAGTGGTGCCTGACCGGTGCCTCAGCTCAGCTCTCGCCTTCCCTTCGGACCTAGGAGCCAGGCGTCCTTGCAGAGGGCTTAGGGGCTGGGGGTGTGCACACTGCCAAAGCCTCCCGCGGGGAGAGCTCTGTCCGAGGGAAAGGAAGCGCCCCAGGCTGCATTCCCAAGCTGGTGCTTCCCCGCCCAGACTAAGCGCCGCACGGAGGGAATCAGGGTCCCGGTGCCCCTGGCTTGGGGAGGCAGCTCCACAGCCAGAGTGTTGCTCCGTTTGTGCCCAGAAAGCGCCTGCCAGACCGGGCCTTCCCTGGAGCTGTCCTCCCGCCTAGAGGCAGGTGGATGTGCTGTGCGGGCTTCCCCTGGGCGTTTGGGCTCCCTAGCACAGCCGCAGCGCAGGGGAGCCAGCCCATGGTCAGTGAGCTCCGGGCAGTCCTTTGGTCCCAGGTTTGGAGCCCAATGCCCGGAACGCGGGAGAGAAGAGGCTGGCTGCCGGCGGGTGCTTGCAAGCCTGTACTGGGAAGGACCGAGTGAGCTTCCACACCGGCGGAGCTCCAGCTCTGCGCCCAGGCGCGATAGCACAGAGCCCCGGCCGAGAGGCTGCTCTGTGCTGGGCGAGCCTCCCCAAGCCCTGCCCAGCTTCTAGCGTTCGCGCCCGGGAAGGAGCAGGCTGCGGGAGTGTGGGAGCCGTGAGTGGTGCCTGACCGGTGCCTCAGCTCAGCTCTCGCCTTCCCTTCGGACCTAGGAGCCAGGCGTCCTTGCAGAGGGCTTAGGGGCTGGGGGTGTGCACACTGCCAAAGCCTCCCGCGGGGAGAGCTCTGTCCGAGGGAAAGGAAGCGCCCCAGGCTGCATTCCCAAGCTGGTGCTTCCCCGCCCAGACTAAGCGCCGCACGGAGGGAATCAGGGTCCCGGTGCCCCTGGCTTGGGGAGGCAGCTCCACAGCCAGAGTGTTGCTCCGTTTGTGCCCAGAAAGCGCCTGCCAGACCGGGCCTTCCCTGGAGCTGTCCTCCCGCCTAGAGGCAGGTGGATGTGCTGTGCGGGCTTCCCCTGGGCGTTTGGGCTCCCTAGCACAGCCGCAGCGCAGGGGAGCCAGCCCATGGTCAGTGAGCTCCGGGCAGTCCTTTGGTCCCAGGTTTGGAGCCCAATGCCCGGAACGCGGGAGAGAAGAGGCTGGCTGCCGGCGGGTGCTTGCAAGCCTGTACTGGGAAGGACCGAGTGAGCTTCCACACCGGCGGAGCTCCAGCTCTGCGCCCAGGCGCGATAGCACAGAGCCCCGGCCGAGAGGCTGCTCTGTGCTGGGCGAGCCTCCCCAAGCCCTGCCCAGCTTCTAGCGTTCGCGCCCGGGAAGGAGCAGGCTGCGGGAGTGTGGGAGCCGTGAGTGGTGCCTGACCGGTGCCTCAGCTCAGCTCTCGCCTTCCCTTCGGACCTAGGAGCCAGGCGTCCTTGCAGAGGGCTTAGGGGCTGGGGGTGTGCACACTGCCAAAGCCTCCCGCGGGGAGAGCTCTGTCCGAGGGAAAGGAAGCGCCCCAGGCTGCATTCCCAAGCTGGTGCTTCCCCGCCCAGACTAAGCGCCGCACGGAGGGAATCAGGGTCCCGGTGCCCCTGGCTTGGGGAGGCAGCTCCACAGCCAGAGTGTTGCTCCGTTTGTGCCCAGAAAGCGCCTGCCAGACCGGGCCTTCCCTGGAGCTGTCCTCCCGCCTAGAGGCAGGTGGATGTGCTGTGCGGGCTTCCCCTGGGCGTTTGGGCTCCCTAGCACAGCCGCAGCGCAGGGGAGCCAGCCCATGGTCAGTGAGCTCCGGGCAGTACTTTGGTCCCAGGTTTGGAGCCCAATGCCCGGAACGCGGGAGAGAAGAGGCTGGCTGCCGGCGGGTGCTTGCAAGCCTGTACTGGGAAGGACCGAGTGAGCTTCCACACCGGCGGAGCTCCAGCTCTGCGCCCAGGCGCGATAGCACAGAGCCCCGGCCGAGAGGCTGCTCTGTGCTGGGCGAGCCTCCCCAAGCCCTGCCCAGCTTCTAGCGTTCGCGCCCGGGAAGGAGCAGGCTGCGGGAGTGTGGGAGCCGTGAGTGGTGCCTGACCGGTGCCTCAGCTCAGCTCTCGCCTTCCCTTCGGACCTAGGAGCCAGGCGTCCTTGCAGAGGGCTTAGGGGCTGGGGGTGTGCACACTGCCAAAGCCTCCCGCGGGGAGAGCTCTGTCCGAGGGAAAGGAAGCGCCCCAGGCTGCATTCCCAAGCTGGTGCTTCCCCGCCCAGACTAAGCGCCGCACGGAGGGAATCAGGGTCCCGGTGCCCCTGGCTTGGGGAGGCAGCTCCACAGCCAGAGTGTTGCTCCGTTTGTGCCCAGAAAGCGCCTGCCAGACCGGGCCTTCCCTGGAGCTGTCCTCCCGCCTAGAGGCAGGTGGATGTGCTGTGCGGGCTTCCCCTGGGCGTTTGGGCTCCCTAGCACAGCCGCAGCGCAGGGGAGCCAGCCCATGGTCAGTGAGCTCCGGGCAGTACTTTGGTCCCAGGTTTGGAGCCCAATGCCCGGAACGCGGGAGAGAAGAGGCTGGCTGCCGGCGGGTGCTTGCAAGCCTGTACTGGGAAGGACCGAGTGAGCTTCCACACCGGCGGAGCTCCAGCTCTGCGCCCAGGCGCGATAGCACAGAGCCCCGGCCGAGAGGCTGCTCTGTGCTGGGCGAGCCTCCCCAAGCCCTGCCCAGCTTCTAGCGTTCGCGCCCGGGAAGGAGCAGGCTGCGGGAGTGTGGGAGCCGTGAGTGGTGCCTGACCGGTGCCTCAGCTCAGCTCTCGCCTTCCCTTCGGACCTAGGAACCAGGCGTCCTTGCAGAGGGCTTAGGGGCTGGGGGTGTGCACACTGCCAAAGCCTCCCGCGGGGAGAGCTCTGTCCGAGGGAAAGGAAGCGCCCCAGGCTGCATTCCCAAGCTGGTGCTTCCCCGCCCAGACTAAGCGCCGCACGGAGGGAATCAGGGTCCCGGTGCCCCTGGCTTGGGGAGGCAGCTCCACAGCCAGAGTGTTGCTCCGTTTGTGCCCAGAAAGCGCCTGCCAGACCGGGCCTTCCCTGGAGCTGTCCTCCCGCCTAGAGGCAGGTGGATGTGCTGTGCGGGCTTCCCCTGTGCGTTTGGGCTCCCTATCAGAGCCGCAGCGCAGGGGAACCAGCCCATGGTCAGTGAGCTCCGGGCAGTACGTTGGTCCCAGGTTTGGAGCCCAATGCCCGGAACGCGGGAGAGAAGAGGCTGGCTGCCGGCGGGTGCTTGCAAGCCTGTACTGGGAAGGACCGAGTGAGCTTCCACACCGGCGGAGCTCCAGCTCTGCGCCCAGGCGCGATAGCACAGAGCCCCGGCCGAGAGGCTGCTCTGTGCTGGGCGAGCCTCCCCAAGCCCTGCCCAGCTTCTAGCGTTCGCGCCCGGGAAGGAGCAGGCTGCGGGAGTGTGGGAGCCGTGAGTGGTGCCTGACCGGTGCCTCAGCTCAGCTCTCGCCTTCCCTTCGGACCTAGGAGCCAGGCGTCCTTGCAGAGGGCTTAGGGGCTGGGGGTGTGCACACTGCCAAAGCCTCCCGCGGGGAGAGCTCTTTCCGAGGGAAAGGAAGCGCCCCAGGCTGCATTCCCAAGCTGGTGCTTCCCCGCCCAGACTAAGCGCCGCACGGAGGGAATCAGGGTCCCGGTGCCCCTGGCTTGGGGAGGCAGCTCCACAGCCAGAGTGTTGCTCCGTTTGTGCCCAGAAAGCGCCTGCCAGACCGGGCCTTCCCTGGAGCTGTCCTCCCGCCTAGAGGCAGGTGGATGCGCTGTGCGGGCTTCCCCTGGGCGTTTGGGCTCCCTAGCACAGCCGCAGCGCAGGGGAACCAGCCCATGGTCAGTGAGCTCCGGGCAGTACTTTGGTCCCAGGTTTGGAGCCCAATGCCCGGAACGCGGGAGAGAAGAGGCTGGCTGCCGGCGGGTGCTTGCAAGCCTGTACTGGGAAGGACCGAGTGAGCTTCCACACCGGCGGAGCTCCAGCTCTGCGCCCAGGCGCGATAGCACAGAGCCCCGGCCGAGAGGCTGCTCTGTGCTGGGCGAGCCTCCCCAAGCCCTGCCCAGCTTCTAGCGTTCGCGCCCGGGAAGGAGCAGGCTGCGGGAGTGTGGGAGCCGTGAGTGGTGCCTGACCGGTGCCTCAGCTCAGCTCTCGCCTTCCCTTCGGACCTAGGAGCCAGGCGTCCTTGCAGAGGGCTTAGGGGCTGGGGGTGTGCACACTGCCAAAACCTCCCGCGGGGAGAGCTCTTTCCGAGGGAAAGGAAGCGCCCCAGGCTGCATTCCCAAGCTGGTGCTTCCACGCCCAGACTAAGCGCCGCACGGAGGGAATCAGGGTCCCGCTGCCCCTGGCTTGGGGAGGCAGCTCCACAGCCAGAGTGTTGCTCCGTTTGTGCCCAGAAAGCGCCTGCCAGACCGGGCCTTCCCTGGAGCTGTCCTCCCGCCTAGAGGCAGGTGGATGTGCTGTGCGGGCTTCCCCTGGGCGTTTGGGCTCCCTAGCACAGCCGCAGCGCAGGGGAGCCAGCCCATGGTCAGTGAGCTCCGGGCAGTACTTTGGTCCCAGGTTTGGAGCCCAATGCCCGGAACGCGGGAGAGAAGAGGCTGGCTGCCGGCGGGTGCTTGCAAGCCTGTACTGGGAAGGACCGAGTGAGCTTCCACACCGGCGGAGCTCCAGCTCTGCGCCCAGGCGCGATAGCACAGAGCCCCGGCCGAGAGGCTGCTCTGTGCTGGGCGAGCCTCCCCAAGCCCTGCCCAGCTTCTAGCGTTCGCGCCCGGGAAGGAGCAGGCTGCGGGAGTGTGGGAGCCGTGAGTGGTGCCTGACCGGTGCCTCAGCTCAGCTCTCGCCTTCCCTTCGGACCTAGGAGCCAGGCGTCCTTGCAGAGGGCTTAGGGGCTGGGGGTGTGCACACTGCCAAAGCCTCCCGCGGGGAGAGCTCTGTCCGAGGGAAAGGAAGCGCCCCAGGCTGCATTCCCAAGCTGGTGCTTCCCCGCCCAGACTAAGCGCCGCACGGAGGGAATCAGGGTCCCGGTGCCCCTGGCTTGGGGAGGCAGCTCCACAGCCAGAGTGTTGCTCCGTTTGTGCCCAGAAAGCGCCTGCCAGACCGGGCCTTCCCTGGAGCTGTCCTCCCGCCTAGAGGCAGGTGGATGTGCTGTGCGGGCTTCCCCTGTGCGTTTGGGCTCCCTAGCACAGCCGCAGCGCAGGGGAGCCAGCCCATGGTCAGTGAGCTCCGGGCAGTACTTTGGTCCCAGCTTTGGAGCCCAATGCCCGGAACGCGGGAGAGAAGAGGCTGGCTGCCGGCGGGTGCTTGCAAGCCTGTACTGGGAAGGACCGAGTGAGCTTCCACACCGGCGGAGCTCCAGCTCTGCGCCCAGGCGCGATAGCACAGAGCCCCGGCCGAGAGGCTGCTCTGTGCTGGGCGAGCCTCCCCAAGCCCTGCCCAGCTTCTAGCGTTCGCGCCCGGGAAGGAGCAGGCTGCGGGAGTGTGGGAGCCGTGAGTGGTGCCTGACCGGTGCCTCAGCTCAGCTCTCGCCTTCCCTTCGGACCTAGGAGCCAGGCGTCCTTGCAGAGGGCTTAGGGGCTGGGGGTGTGCACACTGCCAAAGCCTCCCGCGGGGAGAGCTCTTTCCGAGGGAAAGGAAGCGCCCCAGGCTGCATTCCCAAGCTGGTGCTTCCCCGCCCAGACTAAGCGCCGCACGGAGGGAATCAGGGTCCCGGTGCCCCTGGCTTGGGGAGGCAGCTCCACAGCCAGAGTGTTGCTCCGTTTGTGCCCAGAAAGCGCCTGCCAGACCGGGCCTTCCCTGGAGCTGTCCTCCCGCCTAGAGGCAGGTGGATGTGCTGTGCGGGCTTCCCCTGTGCGTTTGGGCTCCCTAGCACAGCCGCAGCGCAGGGGAGCCAGCCCATGGTCAGTGAGCTCCGGGCAGTACTTTGGTCCCAGGTTTGGAGCCCAATGCCCGGAACGCGGGAGAGAAGAGGCTGGCTGCCGGCGGGTGCTTGCAAGCCTGTACTGGGAAGGACCGAGTGAGCTTCCACACCGGCGGAGCTCCAGCTCTGCGCCCAGGCGCGATAGCACAGAGCCCCGGCCGAGAGGCTGCTCTGTGCTGGGCGAGCCTCCCCAAGCCCTGCCCAGCTTCTAGCGTTCGCGCCCGGGAAGGAGCAGGCTGCGGGAGTGTGGGAGCCGTGAGTGGTGCCTGACCGGTGCCTCAGCTCAGCTCTCGCCTTCCCTTCGGACCTAGGAGCCAGGCGTCCTTGCAGAGGGCTTAGGGGCTGGGGGTGTGCACACTGCCAAAGCCTCCCGCGGGGAGAGCTCTGTCCGAGGGAAAGGAAGCGCCCCAGGCTGCATTCCCAAGCTGGTGCTTCCCCGCCCAGACTAAGCGCCGCACGGAGGGAATCAGGGTCCCGGTGCCCCTGGCTTGGGGAGGCAGCTCCACAGCCAGAGTGTTGCTCCGTTTGTGCCCAGAAAGCGCCTGCCAGACCGGGCCTTCCCTGGAGCTGTCCTCCCGCCTAGAGGCAGGTGGATGTGCTGTGCGGGCTTCCCCTGTGCCTTTGGGCTCCCTAGCACAGCCGCAGCGCAGGGGAACCAGCCCATGGTCAGTGAGCTCCGGGCAGTACTTTGGTCCCAGGTTTGGAGCCCAATGCCCGGAACGCGGGAGAGAAGAGGCTGGCTGCCGGCGGGTGCTTGCAAGCCTGTACTGGGAAGGACCGAGTGAGCTTCCACACCGGCGGAGCTCCAGCTCTGCGCCCAGGCGCGATAGCACAGAGCCCCGGCCGAGAGGCTGCTCTGTGCTGGGCGAGCCTCCCCAAGCCCTGCCCAGCTTCTAGCGTTCGCGCCCGGGAAGGAGCAGGCTGCGGGAGTGTGGGAGCCGTGAGTGGTGCCTGACTGGTGCCTCAGCTCAGCTCTCGCCTTCCCTTCGGACCTAGGAGCCAGGCGTCCTTGCAGAGGGCTTAGGGGCTGGGGGTGTGCACACTGCCAAAGCCTCCCGCGGGGAGAGCTCTGTCCGAGGGAAAGGAAGCGCCCCAGGCTGCATTCCCAAGCTGGTGCTTCCCCGCCCAGACTAAGCGCCGCACGGAGGGAATCAGGGTCCCGGTGCCCCTGGCTTGGGGAGGCAGCTCCACAGCCAGAGTGTTGCTCCGTTTGTGCCCAGAAAGCGCCTGCCAGACCGGGCCTTCCCTGGAGCTGTCCTCCCGCCTAGAGGCAGGTGGATGTGCTGTGCGGGCTTCCCCTGTGCGTTTGGGCTCCCTAGCACAGCCGCAGCGCAGGGGAGCCAGCCCATGGTCAGTGAGCTCCGGGCAGTACTTTGGTCCCAGGTTTGGAGCCCAATGCCCGGAACGCGGGAGAGAAGAGGCTGGCTGCCGGCGGGTGCTTGCAAGCCTGTACTGGGAAGGACCGAGTGAGCTTCCACACCGGCGGAGCTCCAGCTCTGCGCCCAGGCGCGATAGCACAGAGCCCCGGCCGAGAGGCTGCTCTGTGCTGGGCGAGCCTCCCCAAGCCCTGCCCAGCTTCTAGCGTTCGCGCCCGGGAAGGAGCAGGCTGCGGGAGTGTGGGAGCCGTGAGTGGTGCCTGACCGGTGCCTCAGCTCAGCTCTCGCCTTCCCTTCGGACCTAGGAGCCAGGCGTCCTTGCAGAGGGCTTAGGGGCTGGGGGTGTGCACACTGCCAAAGCCTCCCGCGGGGAGAGCTCTTTCCGAGGGAAAGGAAGCGCCCCAGGCTGCATTCCCAAGCTGGTGCTTCCCCGCCCAGACTAAGCGCCGCACGGAGGGAATCAGGGTCCCGGTGCCCCTGGCTTGGGGAGGCAGCTCCACAGCCAGAGTGTTGCTCCGTTTGTGCCCAGAAAGCGCCTGCCAGACCGGGCCTTCCCTGGAGCTGTCCTCCCGCCTAGAGGCAGGTGGATGTGCTGTGCGGGCTTCCCCTGTGCGTTTGGGCTCCCTAGCACAGCCGCAGCGCAGGGGAGCCAGCCCATGGTCAGTGAGCTCCGGGCAGTACTTTGGTCCCAGGTTTGGAGCCCAATGCCCGGAACGCGGGAGAGAAGAGGCTGGCTGCCGGCGGGTGCTTGCAAGCCTGTACTGGGAAGGACCGAGTGAGCTTCCACACCGGCGGAGCTCCAGCTCTGCGCCCAGGCGCGATAGCACAGAGCCCCGGCCGAGAGGCTGCTCTGTGCTGGGCGAGCCTCCCCAAGCCCTGCCCAGCTTCTAGCGTTCGCGCCCGGGAAGGAGCAGGCTGCGGGAGTGTGGGAGCCGTGAGTGGTGCCTGACCGGTGCCTCAGCTCAGCTCTCGCCTTCCCTTCGGACCTAGGAGCCAGGCGTCCTTGCAGAGGGCTTAGGGGCTGGGGGTGTGCACACTGCCAAAGCCTCCCGCGGGGAGAGCTCTTTCCGAGGGAAAGGAAGCGCCCCAGGCTGCATTCCCAAGCTGGTGCTTCCCCGCCCAGACTAAGCGCCGCACGGAGGGAATCAGGGTCCCGGTGCCCCTGGCTTGGGGAGGCAGCTCCACAGCCAGAGTGTTGCTCCGTTTGTGCCCAGAAAGCGCCTGCCAGACCGGGCCTTCCCTGGAGCTGTCCTCCCGCCTAGAGGCAGGTGGATGTGCTGTGCGGGCTTCCCCTGGGCGTTTGGGCTCCCTAGCACAGCCGCAGCGCAGGGGAACCAGCCCATGGTCAGTGAGCTCCGGGCAGTACTTTGGTCCCAGGTTTGGAGCCCAATGCCCGGAACGCGGGAGAGAAGAGGCTGGCTGCCGGCGGGTGCTTGCAAGCCTGTACTGGGAAGGACCGAGTGAGCTTCCACACCGGCGGAGCTCCAGCTCTGCGCCCAGGCGCGATAGCACAGAGCCCCGGCCGAGAGGCTGCTCTGTGCTGGGCGAGCCTCCCCAAGCCCTGCCCAGCTTCTAGCGTTCGCGCCCGGGAAGGAGCAGGCTGCGGGAGTGTGGGAGCCGTGAGTGGTGCCTGACTGGTGCCTCAGCTCAGCTCTCGCCTTCCCTTCGGACCTAGGAGCCAGGCGTCCTTGCAGAGGGCTTAGGGGCTGGGGGTGTGCACACTGCCAAAGCCTCCCGCGGGGAGAGCTCTTGCCGAGGGAAAGGAAGCGCCCCAGGCTGCATTCCCAAGCTGGTGCTTCCCCGCCCAGACTAAGCGCCGCACGGAGGGAATCAGGGTCCCGGTGCCCCTGGCTTGGGGAGGCAGCTCCACAGCCAGAGTGTTGCTCCGTTTGTGCCCAGAAAGCGCCTGCCAGACCGGGCCTTCCCTGGAGCTGTCCTCCCGCCTAGAGGCAGGTGGATGTGCTGTGCGGGCTTCCCCTGTGCGTTTGGGCTCCCTAGCACAGCCGCAGCGCAGGGGAGCCAGCCCATGGTCAGTGAGCTCCGGGCAGTACTTTGGTCCCAGGTTTGGAGCCCAATGCCCGGAACGCGGGAGAGAAGAGGCTGGCTGCCGGCGGGTGCTTGCAAGCCTGTACTGGGAAGGACCGAGTGAGCTTCCACACCGGCGGAGCTCCAGCTCTGCGCCCAGGCGCGATAGCACAGAGCCCCGGCCGAGAGGCTGCTCTGTGCTGGGCGAGCCTCCCCAAGCCCTGCCCAGCTTCTAGCGTTCGCGCCCGGGAAGGAGCAGGCTGCGGGAGTGTGGGAGCCGTGAGTGGTGCCTGACCGGTGCCTCAGCTCAGCTCTCGCCTTCCCTTCGGACCTAGGAGCCAGGCGTCCTTGCAGAGGGCTTAGGGGCTGGGGGTGTGCACACTGCCAAAGCCTCCCGCGGGGAGAGCTCTGTCCGAGGGAAAGGAAGCGCCCCAGGCTGCATTCCCAAGCTGGTGCTTCCCCGCCCAGACTAAGCGCCGCACGGAGGGAATCAGGGTCCCGGTGCCCCTGGCTTGGGGAGGCAGCTCCACAGCCAGAGTGTTGCTCCGTTTGTGCCCAGAAAGCGCCTGCCAGACCGGGCCTTCCCTGGAGCTGTCCTCCCGCCTAGAGGCAGGTGGATGTGCTGTGCGGGCTTCCCCTGGGCGTTTGGGCTCCCTAGCACAGCCGCAGCGCAGGGGAACCAGCCCATGGTCAGTGAGCTCCGGGCAGTACTTTGGTCCCAGGTTTGGAGCCCAATGCCCGGAACGCGGGAGAGAAGAGGCTGGCTGCCGGCGGGTGCTTGCAAGCCTGTACTGGGAAGGACCGAGTGAGCTTCCACACCGGCGGAGCTCCAGCTCTGCGCCCAGGCGCGATAGCACAGAGCCCCGGCCGAGAGGCTGCTCTGTGCTGGGCGAGCCTCCCCAAGCCCTGCCCAGCTTCTAGCGTTCGCGCCCGGGAAGGAGCAGGCTGCGGGAGTGTGGGAGCCGTGAGTGGTGCCTGACTGGTGCCTCAGCTCAGCTCTCGCCTTCCCTTCGGACCTAGGAGCCAGGCGTCCTTGCAGAGGGCTTAGGGGCTGGGGGTGTGCACACTGCCAAAGCCTCCCGCGGGGAGAGCTCTTTCCGAGGGAAAGGAAGCGCCCCAGGCTGCATTCCCAAGCTGGTGCTTCCCCGCCCAGACTAAGCGCCGCACGGAGGGAATCAGGGTCCCGGTGCCCCTGGCTTGGGGAGGCAGCTCCACAGCCAGAGTGTTGCTCCGTTTGTGCCCAGAAAGCGCCTGCCAGACCGGGCCTTCCCTGGAGCTGTCCTCCCGCCTAGAGGCAGGTGGATGTGCTGTGCGGGCTTCCCCTGTGCGTTTGGGCTCCCTAGCACAGCCGCAGCGCAGGGGAACCAGCCCATGGTCAGTGAGCTCCGGGCAGTACTTTGGTCCCAGGTTTGGAGCCCAATGCCCGGAACGCGGGAGAGAAGAGGCTGGCTGCCGGCGGGTGCTTGCAAGCCTGTACTGGGAAGGACCGAGTGAGCTTCCACACCGGCGGAGCTCCAGCTCTGCGCCCAGGCGCGATAGCACAGAGCCCCGGCCGAGAGGCTGCTCTGTGCTGGGCGAGCCTCCCCAAGCCCTGCCCAGCTTCTAGCGTTCGCGCCCGGGAAGGAGCAGGCTGCGGGAGTGTGGGAGCCGTGAGTGGTGCCTGACTGGTGCCTCAGCTCAGCTCTCGCCTTCCCTTCGGACCTAGGAGCCAGGCGTCCTTGCAGAGGGCTTAGGGGCTGGGGGTGTGCACACTGCCAAAGCCTCCCGCGGGGAGAGCTCTGTCCGAGGGAAAGGAAGCGCCCCAGGCTGCATTCCCAAGCTGGTGCTTCCCCGCCCAGACTAAGCGCCGCACGGAGGGAATCAGGGTCCCGGTGCCCCTGGCTTGGGGAGGCAGCTCCACAGCCAGAGTGTTGCTCCGTTTGTGCCCAGAAAGCGCCTGCCAGACCGGGCCTTCCCTGGAGCTGTCCTCCCGCCTAGAGGCAGGTGGATGTGCTGTGCGGGCTTCCCCTGTGCGTTTGGGCTCCCTAGCACAGCCGCAGCGCAGGGGAACCAGCCCATGGTCAGTGAGCTCCGGGCAGTACTTTGGTCCCAGGTTTGGAGCCCAATGCCCGGAACGCGGGAGAGAAGAGGCTGGCTGCCGGCGGGTGCTTGCAAGCCTGTACTGGGAAGGACCGAGTGAGCTTCCACACCGGCGGAGCTCCAGCTCTGCGCCCAGGCGCGATAGCACAGAGCCCCGGCCGAGAGGCTGCTCTGTGCTGGGCGAGCCTCCCCAAGCCCTGCCCAGCTTCTAGCGTTCGCGCCCGGGAAGGAGCAGGCTGCGGGAGTGTGGGAGCCGTGAGTGGTGCCTGACTGGTGCCTCAGCTCAGCTCTCGCCTTCCCTTCGGACCTAGGAGCCAGGCGTCCTTGCAGAGGGCTTAGGGGCTGGGGGTGTGCACACTGCCAAAGCCTCCCGCGGGGAGAGCTCTTTCCGAGGGAAAGGAAGCGCCCCAGGCTGCATTCCCAAGCTGGTGCTTCCCCGCCCAGACTAAGCGCCGCACGGAGGGAATCAGGGTCCCGGTGCCCCTGGCTTGGGGAGGCAGCTCCACAGCCAGAGTGTTGCTCCGTTTGTGCCCAGAAAGCGCCTGCCAGACCGGGCCTTCCCTGGAGCTGTCCTCCCGCCTAGAGGCAGGTGGATGTGCTGTGCGGGCTTCCCCTGTGCGTTTGGGCTCCCTAGCACAGCCGCAGCGCAGGGGAACCAGCCCATGGTCAGTGAGCTCCGGGCAGTACTTTGGTCCCAGGTTTGGAGCCCAATGCCCGGAACGCGGGAGAGAAGAGGCTGGCTGCCGGCGGGTGCTTGCAAGCCTGTACTGGGAAGGACCGAGTGAGCTTCCACACCGGCGGAGCTCCAGCTCTGCGCCCAGGCGCGATAGCACAGAGCCCCGGCCGAGAGGCTGCTCTGTGCTGGGCGAGCCTCCCCAAGCCCTGCCCAGCTTCTAGCGTTCGCGCCCGGGAAGGAGCAGGCTGCGGGAGTGTGGGAGCCGTGAGTGGTGCCTGACTGGTGCCTCAGCTCAGCTCTCGCCTTCCCTTCGGACCTAGGAGCCAGGCGTCCTTGCAGAGGGCTTAGGGGCTGGGGGTGTGCACACTGCCAAAGCCTCCCGCGGGGAGAGCTCTTTCCGAGGGAAAGGAAGCGCCCCAGGCTGCATTCCCAAGCTGGTGCTTCCCCGCCCAGACTAAGCGCCGCACGGAGGGAATCAGGGTCCCGGTGCCCCTGGCTTGGGGAGGCAGCTCCACAGCCAGAGTGTTGCTCCGTTTGTGCCCAGAAAGCGCCTGCCAGACCGGGCCTTCCCTGGAGCTGTCCTCCCGCCTAGAGGCAGGTGGATGTGCTGTGCGGGCTTCCCCTGTGCGTTTGGGCTCCCTAGCACAGCCGCAGCGCAGGGGAACCAGCCCATGGTCAGTGAGCTCCGGGCAGTACTTTGGTCCCAGGTTTGGAGCCCAATGCCCGGAACGCGGGAGAGAAGAGGCTGGCTGCCGGCGGGTGCTTGCAAGCCTGTACTGGGAAGGACCGAGTGAGCTTCCACACCGGCGGAGCTCCAGCTCTGCGCCCAGGCGCGATAGCACAGAGCCCCGGCCGAGAGGCTGCTCTGTGCTGGGCGAGCCTCCCCAAGCCCTGCCCAGCTTCTAGCGTTCGCGCCCGGGAAGGAGCAGGCTGCGGGAGTGTGGGAGCCGTGAGTGGTGCCTGACTGGTGCCTCAGCTCAGCTCTCGCCTTCCCTTCGGACCTAGGAGCCAGGCGTCCTTGCAGAGGGCTTAGGGGCTGGGGGTGTGCACACTGCCAAAGCCTCCCGCGGGGAGAGCTCTTTCCGAGGGAAAGGAAGCGCCCCAGGCTGCATTCCCAAGCTGGTGCTTCCCCGCCCAGACTAAGCGCCGCACGGAGGGAATCAGGGTCCCGGTGCCCCTGGCTTGGGGAGGCAGCTCCACAGCCAGAGTGTTGCTCCGTTTGTGCCCAGAAAGCGCCTGCCAGACCGGGCCTTCCCTGGAGCTGTCCTCCCGCCTAGAGGCAGGTGGATGTGCTGTGCGGGCTTCCCCTGTGCGTTTGGGCTCCCTAGCACAGCCGCAGCGCAGGGGAACCAGCCCATGGTCAGTGAGCTCCGGGCAGTACTTTGGTCCCAGGTTTGGAGCCCAATGCCCCGAACGCGGGAGAGAAGAGGCTGGCTGCCGGCGGGTGCTTGCAAGCCTGTACTGGGAAGGACCGAGTGAGCTTCCACACCGGCGGAGCTCCAGCTCTGCGCCCAGGCGCGATAGCACAGAGCCCCGGCCGAGAGGCTGCTCTGTGCTGGGCGAGCCTCCCCAAGCCCTGCCCAGCTTCTAGCGTTCGCGCCCGGGAAGGAGCAGGCTGCGGGAGTGTGGGAGCCGTGAGTGGTGCCTGACTGGTGCCTCAGCTCAGCTCTCGCCTTCCCTTCGGACCTAGGAGCCAGGCGTCCTTGCAGAGGGCTTAGGGGCTGGGGGTGTGCACACTGCCAAAGCCTCCCGCGGGGAGAGCTCTTTCCGAGGGAAAGGAAGCGCCCCAGGCTGCATTCCCAAGCTGGTGCTTCCCCGCCCAGACTAAGCGCCGCACGGAGGGAATCAGGGTCCCGGTGCCCCTGGCTTGGGGAGGCAGCTCCACAGCCAGAGTGTTGCTCCGTTTGTGCCCAGAAAGCGCCTGCCAGACCGGGCCTTCCCTGGAGCTGTCCTCCCGCCTAGAGGCAGGTGGATGTGCTGTGCGGGCTTCCCCTGTGCGTTTGGGCTCCCTAGCACAGCCGCAGCGCAGGGGAACCAGCCCATGGTCAGTGAGCTCCGGGCAGTCCTTTGGTCCCAGGTTTGGAGCCCAATGCCCGGAACGCGGGAGAGAAGAGGCTGGCTGCCGGCGGGTGCTTGCAAGCCTGTACTGGGAAGGACCGAGTGAGCTTCCACACCGGCGGAGCTCCAGCTCTGCGCCCAGGCGCGATAGCACAGAGCCCCGGCCGAGAGGCTGCTCTGTGCTGGGCGAGCCTCCCCAAGCCCTGCCCAGCTTCTAGCGTTCGCGCCCGGGAAGGAGCAGGCTGCGGGAGTGTGGGAGCCGTGAGTGGTGCCTGACTGGTGCCTCAGCTCAGCTCTCGCCTTCCCTTCGGACCTAGGAGCCAGGCGTCCTTGCAGAGGGCTTAGGGGCTGGGGGTGTGCACACTGCCAAAGCCTCCCGCGGGGAGAGCTCTTTCCGAGGGAAAGGAAGCGCCCCAGGCTGCATTCCCAAGCTGGTGCTTCCCCGCCCAGACTAAGCGCCGCACGGAGGGAATCAGGGTCCCGGTGCCCCTGGCTTGGGGAGGCAGCTCCACAGCCAGAGTGTTGCTCCGTTTGTGCCCAGAAAGCGCCTGCCAGACCGGGCCTTCCCTGGAGCTGTCCTCCCGCCTAGAGGCAGGTGGATGTGCTGTGCGGGCTTCCCCTGTGCGTTTGGGCTCCCTAGCACAGCCGCAGCGCAGGGGAACCAGCCCATGGTCAGTGAGCTCCGGGCAGTACTTTGGTCCCAGGTTTGGAGCCCAATGCCCGGAACGCGGGAGAGAAGAGGCTGGCTGCCGGCGGGTGCTTGCAAGCCTGTACTGGGAAGGACCGAGTGAGCTTCCACACCGGCGGAGCTCCAGCTCTGCGCCCAGGCGCGATAGCACAGAGCCCCGGCCGAGAGGCTGCTCTGTGCTGGGCGAGCCTCCCCAAGCCCTGCCCAGCTTCTAGCGTTCGCGCCCGGGAAGGAGCAGGCTGCGGGAGTGTGGGAGCCGTGAGTGGTGCCTGACTGGTGCCTCAGCTCAGCCCTCGCCTTCCCTTCGGACCTAGGAGCCAGGCGTCCTTGCAGAGGGCTTAGGGGCTGGGGGTGTGCACACTGCCAAAGCCTCCCGCGGGGAGAGCTCTTTCCGAGGGAAAGGAAGCGCCCCAGGCTGCATTCCCAAGCTGGTGCTTCCCCGCCCAGACTAAGCGCCGCACGGAGGGAATCAGGGTCCCGGTGCCCCTGGCTTGGGGAGGCAGCTCCACAGCCAGAGTGTTGCTCCGTTTGTGCCCAGAAAGCGCCTGCCAGACCGGGCCTTCCCTGGAGCTGTCCTCCCGCCTAGAGGCAGGTGGATGTGCTGTGCGGGCTTCCCCTGTGCGTTTGGGCTCCCTAGCACAGCCGCAGCGCAGGGGAACCAGCCCATGGTCAGTGAGCTCCGGGCAGTCCTTTGGTCCCAGGTTTGGAGCCCAATGCCCGGAACGCGGGAGAGAAGAGGCTGGCTGCCGGCGGGTGCTTGCAAGCCTGTACTGGGAAGGACCGAGTGAGCTTCCACACCGGCGGAGCTCCAGCTCTGCGCCCAGGCGCGATAGCACAGAGCCCCGGCCGAGAGGCTGCTCTGTGCTGGGCGAGCCTCCCCAAGCCCTGCCCAGCTTCTAGCGTTCGCGCCCGGGAAGGAGCAGGCTGCGGGAGTGTGGGAGCCGTGAGTGGTGCCTGACTGGTGCCTCAGCTCAGCCCTCGCCTTCCCTTCGGACCTAGGAGCCAGGCGTCCTTGCAGAGGGCTTAGGGGCTGGGGGTGTGCACACTGCCAAAGCCTCCCGCGGGGAGAGCTCTTTCCGAGGGAAAGGAAGCGCCCCAGGCTGCATTCCCAAGCTGGTGCTTCCCCGCCCAGACTAAGCGCCGCACGGAGGGAATCAGGGTCCCGGTGCCCCTGGCTTGGGGAGGCAGCTCCACAGCCAGAGTGTTGCTCCGTTTGTGCCCAGAAAGCGCCTGCCAGACCGGGCCTTCCCTGGAGCTGTCCTCCCGCCTAGAGGCAGGTGGATGTGCTGTGCGGGCTTCCCCTGTGCGTTTGGGCTCCCTAGCACAGCCGCAGCGCAGGGGAACCAGCCCATGGTCAGTGAGCTCCGGGCAGTACTTTGGTCCCAGGTTTGGAGCCCAATGCCCGGAACGCGGGAGAGAAGAGGCTGGCTGCCGGCGGGTGCTTGCAAGCCTGTACTGGGAAGGACCGAGTGAGCTTCCACACCGGCGGAGCTCCAGCTCTGCGCCCAGGCGCGATAGCACAGAGCCCCGGCCGAGAGGCTGCTCTGTGCTGGGCGAGCCTCCCCAAGCCCTGCCCAGCTTCTAGCGTTCGCGCCCGGGAAGGAGCAGGCTGCGGGAGTGTGGGAGCCGTGAGTGGTGCCTGACCGGTGCCTCAGCTCAGCCCTCGCCTTCCCTTCGGACCTAGGAGCCAGGCGTCCTTGCAGAGGGCTTAGGGGCTGGGGGTGTGCACACTGCCAAAGCCTCCCGCGGGGAGAGCTCTTTCCGAGGGAAAGGAAGCGCCCCAGGCTGCATTCCCAAGCTGGTGCTTCCCCGCCCAGACTAAGCGCCGCACGGAGGGAATCAGGGTCCCGGTGCCCCTGGCTTGGGGAGGCAGCTCCACAGCCAGAGTGTTGCTCCGTTTGTGCCCAGAAAGCGCCTGCCAGACCGGGCCTTCCCTGGAGCTGTCCTCCCGCCTAGAGGCAGGTGGATGTGCTGTGCGGGCTTCCCCTGTGCGTTTGGGCTCCCTAGCACAGCCGCAGCGCAGGGGAGCCAGCCCATGGTCAGTGAGCTCCGGGCAGTACTTTGGTCCCAGGTTTGGAGCCCAATGCCCGGAACGCGGGAGAGAAGAGGCTGGCTGCCGGCGGGTGCTTGCAAGCCTGTACTGGGAAGGACCGAGTGAGCTTCCACACCGGCGGAGCTCCAGCTCTGCGCCCAGGCGCGATAGCACAGAGCCCCGGCCGAGAGGCTGCTCTGTGCTGGGCGAGCCTCCCCAAGCCCTGCCCAGCTTCTAGCGTTCGCGCCCGGGAAGGAGCAGGCTGCGGGAGTGTGGGAGCCGTGAGTGGTGCCTGACCGGTGCCTCAGCTCAGCCCTCGCCTTCCCTTCGGACCTAGGAGCCAGGCGTCCTTGCAGAGGGCTTAGGGGCTGGGGGTGTGCACACTGCCAAAGCCTCCCGCGGGGAGAGCTCTTTCCGAGGGAAAGGAAGCGCCCCAGGCTGCATTCCCAAGCTGGTGCTTCCCCGCCCAGACTAAGCGCCGCACGGAGGGAATCAGGGTCCCGGTGCCCCTGGCTTGGGGAGGCAGCTCCACAGCCAGAGTGTTGCTCCGTTTGTGCCCAGAAAGCGCCTGCCAGACCGGGCCTTCCCTGGAGCTGTCCTCCCGCCTAGAGGCAGGTGGATGTGCTGTGCGGGCTTCCCCTGTGCGTTTGGGCTCCCTAGCACAGCCGCAGCGCAGGGGAGCCAGCCCATGGTCAGTGAGCTCCGGGCAGTCCTTTGGTCCCAGGTTTGGAGCCCAATGCCCGGAACGCGGGAGAGAAGAGGCTGGCTGCCGGCGGGTGCTTGCAAGCCTGTACTGGGAAGGACCGAGTGAGCTTCCACACCGGCGGAGCTCCAGCTCTGCGCCCAGGCGCGATAGCACAGAGCCCCGGCCGAGAGGCTGCTCTGTGCTGGGCGAGCCTCCCCAAGCCCTGCCCAGCTTCTAGCGTTCGCGCCCGGGAAGGAGCAGGCTGCGGGAGTGTGGGAGCCGTGAGTGGTGCCTGACTGGTGCCTCAGCTCAGCCCTCGCCTTCCCTTCGGACCTAGGAGCCAGGCGTCCTTGCAGAGGGCTTAGGGGCTGGGGGTGTGCACACTGCCAAAGCCTCCCGCGGGGAGAGCTCTTGCCGAGGGAAAGGAAGCGCCCCAGGCTGCATTCCCAAGCTGGTGCTTCCCCGCCCAGACTAAGCGCCGCACGGAGGGAATCAGGGTCCCGGTGCCCCTGGCTTGGGGAGGCAGCTCCACAGCCAGAGTGTTGCTCCGTTTGTGCCCAGAAAGCGCCTGCCAGACCGGGCCTTCCCTGGAGCTGTCCTCCCGCCTAGAGGCAGGTGGATGTGCTGTGCGGGCTTCCCCTGTGCGTTTGGGCTCCCTAGCACAGCCGCAGCGCAGGGGAACCAGCCCATGGTCAGTGAGCTCCGGGCAGTCCTTTGGTCCCAGGTTTGGAGCCCAATGCCCGGAACGCGGGAGAGAAGAGGCTGGCTGCCGGCGGGTGCTTGCAAGCCTGTACTGGGAAGGACCGAGTGAGCTTCCACACCGGCGGAGCTCCAGCTCTGCGCCCAGGCGCGATAGCACAGAGCCCCGGCCGAGAGGCTGCTCTGTGCTGGGCGAGCCTCCCCAAGCCCTGCCCAGCTTCTAGCGTTCGCGCCCGGGAAGGAGCAGGCTGCGGGAGTGTGGGAGCCGTGAGTGGTGCCTGACTGGTGCCTCAGCTCAGCCCTCGCCTTCCCTTCGGACCTAGGAGCCAGGCGTCCTTGCAGAGGGCTTAGGGGCTGGGGGTGTGCACACTGCCAAAGCCTCCCGCGGGGAGAGCTCTTTCCGAGGGAAAGGAAGCGCCCCAGGCTGCATTCCCAAGCTGGTGCTTCCCCGCCCAGACTAAGCGCCGCACGGAGGGAATCAGGGTCCCGGTGCCCCTGGCTTGGGGAGGCAGCTCCACAGCCAGAGTGTTGCTCCGTTTGTGCCCAGAAAGCGCCTGCCAGACCGGGCCTTCCCTGGAGCTGTCCTCCCGCCTAGAGGCAGGTGGATGTGCTGTGCGGGCTTCCCCTGTGCGTTTGGGCTCCCTAGCACAGCCGCAGCGCAGGGGAACCAGCCCATGGTCAGTGAGCTCCGGGCAGTCCTTTGGTCCCAGGTTTGGAGCCCAATGCCCGGAACGCGGGAGAGAAGAGGCTGGCTGCCGGCGGGTGCTTGCAAGCCTGCACTGGGAAGGACCGAGTGAGCTTCCACACCGGCGGAGCTCCAGCTCTGCGCCCAGGCGCGATAGCACAGAGCCCCGGCCGAGAGGCTGCTCTGTGCTGGGCGAGCCTCCCCAAGCCCTGCCCAGCTTCTAGCGTTCGCGCCCGGGAAGGAGCAGGCTGCGGGAGTGTGGGAGCCGTGAGTGGTGCCTGACTGGTGCCTCAGCTCAGCCCTCGCCTTCCCTTCGGACCTAGGAGCCAGGCGTCCTTGCAGAGGGCTTAGGGGCTGGGGGTGTGCACACTGCCAAAGCCTCCCGCGGGGAGAGCTCTTTCCGAGGGAAAGGAAGCGCCCCAGGCTGCATTCCCCAGCTGGTGCTTCCCCGCCCAGACTAAGCGCCGCACGGAGGGAATCAGGGTCCCGGTGCCCCTGGCTTGGGGAGGCAGCTCCACAGCCCGAGTGTTGCTCCGTTTGTGCCCAGAAAACGCCCGCCAGACCGGGCCTTCCCTGGAGCTGTCCTCCCGCCTAGAGGCAGGTGGATGTGCTGTGCGGGCTTCCCCTGTGCGTTTGGGCTCCCTAGCACAGCCGCAGCGCAGGGGAGCCAGCCCATGGTCAGTGAGCTCCGGGCAGTGCTTTGGTCCCAGGTTTGGAGCCCAGTGCCCGGAACGCGGGAGAGAAGAGGCTGGCTGCCGGCGGGTGCTTGCAAGCCTGTACTGGGAAGGACCGAGTGAGCTTCCACACCGGCGGAGCTCCAGCTCTGCACCCAGGCGCGATAGCACAGAGCCCCGGCCGAGAGGCTGCTCTGTGCTGGGCGAGCCTCCCCAAGCCCTGCCCAGCTTCTAGCGTTCGCGCCCGGGAAGGAGCAGGCTGCGGGAGTGTGGGAGCCGTGAGTGGTGCCTGACCGGTGCCTCAGCTCAGCTCTCGCCTTCCCTTCGGACCTAGGAGCCAGGCGTCCTTGCAGAGGGCTTAGGGGCTGGGGGTGTGCACACTGCCAAAGCCTCCCGCGGGGAGAGCTCTGTCCGAGGGAAAGGAAGCGCCCCAGGCTGCATTCCCAAGCTGGTGCTTCCCCGCCCAGACTAAGCGCCGCACGGAGGGAATCAGGGTCCCGGTGCCCCTGGCTTGGGGAGGCAGCTCCACAGCCAGAGTGTTGCTCCGTTTGTGCCCAGAAAGCGCCTGCCAGACCGGGCCTTCCCTGGAGCTGTCCTCCCGCCTAGAGGCAGGTGGATGTGCTGTGCGGGCTTCCCCTGTGCGTTTGGGCTCCCTAGCACAGCCGCAGCGCAGGGGAGCCAGCCCATGGTCAGTGAGCTCCGGGCAGTACTTTGGTCCCAGCTTTGGAGCCCAATGCCCGGAACGCGGGAGAGAAGAGGCTGGCTGCCGGCGGGTGCTTGCAAGCCTGTACTGGGAAGGACCGAGTGAGCTTCCACACCGGCGGAGCTCCAGCTCTGCGCCCAGGCGCGATAGCACAGAGCCCCGGCCGAGAGGCTGCTCTGTGCTGGGCGAGCCTCCCCAAGCCCTGCCCAGCTTCTAGCGTTCGCGCCCGGGAAGGAGCAGGCTGCGGGAGTGTGGGAGCCGTGAGTGGTGCCTGACCGGTGCCTCAGCTCAGCCCTCGCCTTCCCTTCGGACCTAGGAGCCAGGCGTCCTTGCAGAGGGCTTAGGGGCTGGGGGTGTGCACACTGCCAAAGCCTCCCGCGGGGAGAGCTCTTTCCGAGGGAAAGGAAGCGCCCCAGGCTGCATTCCCAAGCTGGTGCTTCCCCGCCCAGACTAAGCGCCGCACGGAGGGAATCAGGGTCCCGGTGCCCCTGGCTTGGGGAGGCAGCTCCACAGCCAGAGTGTTGCTCCGTTTGTGCCCAGAAAGCGCCTGCCAGACCGGGCCTTCCCTGGAGCTGTCCTCCCGCCTAGAGGCAGGTGGATGTGCTGTGCGGGCTTCCCCTGTGCGTTTGGGCTCCCTAGCACAGCCGCAGCGCAGGGGAGCCAGCCCATGGTCAGTGAGCTCCGGGCAGTCCTTTGGTCCCAGGTTTGGAGCCCAATGCCCGGAACGCGGGAGAGAAGAGGCTGGCTGCCGGCGGGTGCTTGCAAGCCTGTACTGGGAAGGACCGAGTGAGCTTCCACACCGGCGGAGCTCCAGCTCTGCGCCCAGGCGCGATAGCACAGAGCCCCGGCCGAGAGGCTGCTCTGTGCTGGGCGAGCCTCCCCAAGCCCTGCCCAGCTTCTAGCGTTCGCGCCCGGGAAGGAGCAGGCTGCGGGAGTGTGGGAGCCGTGAGTGGTGCCTGACCGGTGCCTCAGCTCAGCCCTCGCCTTCCCTTCGGACCTAGGAGCCAGGCGTCCTTGCAGAGGGCTTAGGGGCTGGGGGTGTGCACACTGCCAAAGCCTCCCGCGGGGAGAGCTCTGTCCGAGGGAAAGGAAGCGCCCCAGGCTGCATTCCCAAGCTGGTGCTTCCCCGCCCAGACTAAGCGCCGCACGGAGGGAATCAGGGTCCCGGTGCCCCTGGCTTGGGGAGGCAGCTCCACAGCCAGAGTGTTGCTCCGTTTGTGCCCAGAAAGCGCCTGCCAGACCGGGCCTTCCCTGGAGCTGTCCTCCCGCCTAGAGGCAGGTGGATGTGCTGTGCGGGCTTCCCCTGTGCGTTTGGGCTCCCTAGCACAGCCGCAGCGCAGGGGAACCAGCCCATGGTCAGTGAGCTCCGGGCAGTACTTTGGTCCCAGGTTTGGAGCCCAATGCCCGGAACGCGGGAGAGAAGAGGCTGGCTGCCGGCGGGTGCTTGCAAGCCTGTACTGGGAAGGACCGAGTGAGCTTCCACACCGGCGGAGCTCCAGCTCTGCGCCCAGGCGCGATAGCACAGAGCCCCGGCCGAGAGGCTGCTCTGTGCTGGGCGAGCCTCCCCAAGCCCTGCCCAGCTTCTAGCGTTCGCGCCCGGGAAGGAGCAGGCTGCGGGAGTGTGGGAGCCGTGAGTGGTGCCTGACTGGTGCCTCAGCTCAGCTCTCGCCTTCCCTTCGGACCTAGGAGCCAGGCGTCCTTGCAGAGGGCTTAGGGGCTGGGGGTGTGCACACTGCCAAAGCCTCCCGCGGGGAGAGCTCTTTCCGAGGGAAAGGAAGCGCCCCAGGCTGCATTCCCAAGCTGGTGCTTCCCCGCCCAGACTAAGCGCCGCACGGAGGGAATCAGGGTCCCGGTGCCCCTGGCTTGGGGAGGCAGCTCCACAGCCAGAGTGTTGCTCCGTTTGTGCCCAGAAAGCGCCTGCCAGACCGGGCCTTCCCTGGAGCTGTCCTCCCGCCTAGAGGCAGGTGGATGTGCTGTGCGGGCTTCCCCTGTGCGTTTGGGCTCCCTAGCACAGCCGCAGCGCAGGGGAACCAGCCCATGGTCAGTGAGCTCCGGGCAGTACTTTGGTCCCAGGTTTGGAGCCCAATGCCCGGAACGCGGGAGAGAAGAGGCTGGCTGCCGGCGGGTGCTTGCAAGCCTGTACTGGGAAGGACCGAGTGAGCTTCCACACCGGCGGAGCTCCAGCTCTGCGCCCAGGCGCGATAGCACAGAGCCCCGGCCGAGAGGCTGCTCTGTGCTGGGCGAGCCTCCCCAAGCCCTGCCCAGCTTCTAGCGTTCGCGCCCGGGAAGGAGCAGGCTGCGGGAGTGTGGGAGCCGTGAGTGGTGCCTGACTGGTGCCTCAGCTCAGCTCTCGCCTTCCCTTCGGACCTAGGAGCCAGGCGTCCTTGCAGAGGGCTTAGGGGCTGGGGGTGTGCACACTGCCAAAGCCTCCCGCGGGGAGAGCTCTTTCCGAGGGAAAGGAAGCGCCCCAGGCTGCATTCCCAAGCTGGTGCTTCCCCGCCCAGACTAAGCGCCGAACGGAGGGAATCAGGGTCCCGGTGCCCCTGGCTTGGGGAGGCAGCTCCACAGCCAGAGTGTTGCTCCGTTTGTGCCCAGAAAGCGCCTGCCAGACCGGGCCTTCCCTGGAGCTGTCCTCCCGCCTAGAGGCAGGTGGATGTGCTGTGCGGGCTTCCCCTGTGCGTTTGGGCTCCCTAGCACAGCCGCAGCGCAGGGGAACCAGCCCATGGTCAGTGAGCTCCGGGCAGTACTTTGGTCCCAGGTTTGGAGCCCAATGCCCGGAACGCGGGAGAGAAGAGGCTGGCTGCCGGCGGGTGCTTGCAAGCCTGTACTGGGAAGGACCGAGTGAGCTTCCACACCGGCGGAGCTCCAGCTCTGCGCCCAGGCGCGATAGCACAGAGCCCCGGCCGAGAGGCTGCTCTGTGCTGGGCGAGCCTCCCCAAGCCCTGCCCAGCTTCTAGCGTTCGCGCCCGGGAAGGAGCAGGCTGCGGGAGTGTGGGAGCCGTGAGTGGTGCCTGACCGGTGCCTCAGCTCAGCTCTCGCCTTCCCTTCGGACCTAGGAGCCAGGCGTCCTTGCAGAGGGCTTAGGGGCTGGGGGTGTGCACACTGCCAAAGCCTCCCGCGGGGAGAGCTCTTTCCGAGGGAAAGGAAGCGCCCCAGGCTGCATTCCCAAGCTGGTGCTTCCCCGCCCAGACTAAGCGCCGCACGGAGGGAATCAGGGTCCCGGTGCCCCTGGCTTGGGGAGGCAGCTCCACAGCCAGAGTGTTGCTCCGTTTGTGCCCAGAAAGCGCCTGCCAGACCGGGCCTTCCCTGGAGCTGTCCTCCCGCCTAGAGGCAGGTGGATGTGCTGTGCGGGCTTCCCCTGTGCGTTTGGGCTCCCTAGCACAGCCGCAGCGCAGGGGAGCCAGCCCATGGTCAGTGAGCTCCGGGCAGTACTTTGGTCCCAGGTTTGGAGCCCAATGCCCGGAACGCGGGAGAGAAGAGGCTGGCTGCCGGCGGGTGCTTGCAAGCCTGTACTGGGAAGGACCGAGTGAGCTTCCACACCGGCGGAGCTCCAGCTCTGCGCCCAGGCGCGATAGCACAGAGCCCCGGCCGAGAGGCTGCTCTGTGCTGGGCGAGCCTCCCCAAGCCCTGCCCAGCTTCTAGCGTTCGCGCCCGGGAAGGAGCAGGCTGCGGGAGTGTGGGAGCCGTGAGTGGTGCCTGACCGGTGCCTCAGCTCAGCTCTCGCCTTCCCTTCGGACCTAGGAGCCAGGCGTCCTTGCAGAGGGCTTAGGGGCTGGGGGTGTGCACACTGCCAAAGCCTCCCGCGGGGAGAGCTCTTTCCGAGGGAAAGGAAGCGCCCCAGGCTGCATTCCCAAGCTGGTGCTTCCCCGCCCAGACTAAGCGCCGCACGGAGGGAATCAGGGTCCCGGTGCCCCTGGCTTGGGGAGGCAGCTCCACAGCCAGAGTGTTGCTCCGTTTGTGCCCAGAAAGCGCCTGCCAGACCGGGCCTTCCCTGGAGCTGTCCTCCCGCCTAGAGGCAGGTGGATGTGCTGTGCGGGCTTCCCCTGTGCGTTTGGGCTCCCTAGCACAGCCGCAGCGCAGGGGAACCAGCCCATGGTCAGTGAGCTCCGGGCAGTACTTTGGTCCCAGGTTTGGAGCCCAATGCCCGGAACGCGGGAGAGAAGAGGCTGGCTGCCGGCGGGTGCTTGCAAGCCTGTACTGGGAAGGACCGAGTGAGCTTCCACACCGGCGGAGCTCCAGCTCTGCGCCCAGGCGCGATAGCACAGAGCCCCGGCCGAGAGGCTGCTCTGTGCTGGGCGAGCCTCCCCAAGCCCTGCCCAGCTTCTAGCGTTCGCGCCCGGGAAGGAGCAGGCTGCGGGAGTGTGGGAGCCGTGAGTGGTGCCTGACCGGTGCCTCAGCTCAGCTCTCGCCTTCCCTTCGGACCTAGGAGCCAGGCGTCCTTGCAGAGGGCTTAGGGGCTGGGGGTGTGCACACTGCCAAAGCCTCCCGCGGGGAGAGCTCTTTCCGAGGGAAAGGAAGCGCCCCAGGCTGCATTCCCAAGCTGGTGCTTCCCCGCCCAGACTAAGCGCCGCACGGAGGGAATCAGGGTCCCGGTGCCCCTGGCTTGGGGAGGCAGCTCCACAGCCAGAGTGTTGCTCCGTTTGTGCCCAGAAAGCGCCTGCCAGACCGGGCCTTCCCTGGAGCTGTCCTCCCGCCTAGAGGCAGGTGGATGTGCTGTGCGGGCTTCCCCTGTGCGTTTGGGCTCCCTAGCACAGCCGCAGCGCAGGGGAACCAGCCCATGGTCAGTGAGCTCCGGGCAGTACTTTGGTCCCAGGTTTGGAGCCCAATGCCCGGAACGCGGGAGAGAAGAGGCTGGCTGCCGGCGGGTGCTTGCAAGCCTGTACTGGGAAGGACCGAGTGAGCTTCCACACCGGCGGAGCTCCAGCTCTGCGCCCAGGCGCGATAGCACAGAGCCCCGGCCGAGAGGCTGCTCTGTGCTGGGCGAGCCTCCCCAAGCCCTGCCCAGCTTCTAGCGTTCGCGCCCGGGAAGGAGCAGGCTGCGGGAGTGTGGGAGCCGTGAGTGGTGCCTGACCGGTGCCTCAGCTCAGCTCTCGCCTTCCCTTCGGACCTAGGAGCCAGGCGTCCTTGCAGAGGGCTTAGGGGCTGGGGGTGTGCACACTGCCAAAGCCTCCCGCGGGGAGAGCTCTTTCCGAGGGAAAGGAAGCGCCCCAGGCTGCATTCCCAAGCTGGTGCTTCCCCGCCCAGACTAAGCGCCGCACGGAGGGAATCAGGGTCCCGGTGCCCCTGGCTTGGGGAGGCAGCTCCACAGCCAGAGTGTTGCTCCGTTTGTGCCCAGAAAGCGCCTGCCAGACCGGGCCTTCCCTGGAGCTGTCCTCCCGCCTAGAGGCAGGTGGATGTGCTGTGCGGGCTTCCCCTGTGCGTTTGGGCTCCCTAGCACAGCCGCAGCGCAGGGGAACCAGCCCATGGTCAGTGAGCTCCGGGCAGTACTTTGGTCCCAGGTTTGGAGCCCAATGCCCGGAACGCGGGAGAGAAGAGGCTGGCTGCCGGCGGGTGCTTGCAAGCCTGTACTGGGAAGGACCGAGTGAGCTTCCACACCGGCGGAGCTCCAGCTCTGCGCCCAGGCGCGATAGCACAGAGCCCCGGCCGAGAGGCTGCTCTGTGCTGGGCGAGCCTCCCCAAGCCCTGCCCAGCTTCTAGCGTTCGCGCCCGGGAAGGAGCAGGCTGCGGGAGTGTGGGAGCCGTGAGTGGTGCCTGACCGGTGCCTCAGCTCAGCTCTCGCCTTCCCTTCGGACCTAGGAGCCAGGCGTCCTTGCAGAGGGCTTAGGGGCTGGGGGTGTGCACACTGCCAAAGCCTCCCGCGGGGAGAGCTCTTTCCGAGGGAAAGGAAGCGCCCCAGGCTGCATTCCCAAGCTGGTGCTTCCCCGCACAGACTAAGCGCCGCACGGAGGGAATCAGGGTCCCGGTGCCCCTGGCTTGGGGAGGCAGCTCCACAGCCAGAGTGTTGCTCCGTTTGTGCCCAGAAAGCGCCTGCCAGACCGGGCCTTCCCTGGAGCTGTCCTCCCGCCTAGAGGCAGGTGGATGTGCTGTGCGGGCTTCCCCTGGGCGTTTGGGCTCCCTAGCACAGCCGCAGCGCAGGGGAACCAGGCCATGGTCAGTGAGCTCCAGGCAGTACTTTGGTCCCAGGTTTGGAGCCCAATGCCCGGAACGCGGGAGAGAAGAGGCTGGCTGCCGGCGGGTGCTTGCAAGCCTGTACTGGGAAGGACCGAGTGAGCTTCCACACCGGCGGAGCTCCAGCTCTGCGCCCAGGCGCGATAGCACAGAGCCCCGGCCGAGAGGCTGCTCTGTGCTGGGCGAGCCTCCCCAAGCCCTGCCCAGCTTCTAGCGTTCGCGCCCGGGAAGGAGCAGGCTGCGGGAGTGTGGGAGCCGTGAGTGGTGCCTGACTGGTGCCTCAGCTCAGCTCTCGCCTTCCCTTCGGACCTAGGAGCCAGGCGTCCTTGCAGAGGGCTTAGGGGCTGGGGGTGTGCACACTGCCAAAGCCTCCCGCGGGGAGAGCTCTTTCCGAGGGAAAGGAAGCGCCCCAGGCTGCATTCCCAAGCTGGTGCTTCCCCGCCCAGACTAAGCGCCGCACGGAGGGAATCAGGGTCCCGGTGCCCCTGGCTTGGGGAGGCAGCTCCACAGCCAGAGTGTTGCTCCGTTTGTGCCCAGAAAGCGCCTGCCAGACCGGGCCTTCCCTGGAGCTGTCCTCCCGCCTAGAGGCAGGTGGATGTGCTGTGCGGGCTTCCCCTGGGCGTTTGGGCTCCCTAGCACAGCCGCAGCGCAGGGGAACCAGCCCATGGTCAGTGAGCTCCGGGCAGTACTTTGGTCCCAGGTTTGGAGCCCAATGCCCGGAACGCGGGAGAGAAGAGGCTGGCTGCCGGCGGGTGCTTGCAAGCCTGTACTGGGAAGGACCGAGTGAGCTTCCACACCGGCGGAGCTCCAGCTCTGCGCCCAGGCGCGATAGCACAGAGCCCCGGCCGAGAGGCTGCTCTGTGCTGGGCGAGCCTCCCCAAGCCCTGCCCAGCTTCTAGCGTTCGCGACCGGGAAGGAGCAGGCTGCGGGAGTGTGGGAGCCGTGAGTGGTGCCTGACTGGTGCCTCAGCTCAGCCCTCACCTTCCCTTCGGACCTAGGAGCCAGGCGTCCTTGCAGAGGGCTTAGGGGCTGGGGGTGTGCACACTGCCAAAGCCTCCCGCGGGGAGAGCTCTTTCCGAGGGAAAGGAAGCGCCCCAGGCTGCATTCCCAAGCTGGTGCTTCCCCGCCCAGACTAAGCGCCGCACGGAGGGAATCAGGGTCCCGGTGCCCCTGGCTTGGGGAGGCAGCTCCACAGCCAGAGTGTTGCTCCGTTTGTGCCCAGAAAGCGCCTGCCAGACCGGGCCTTCCCTGGAGCTGTCCTCCCGCCTAGAGGCAGGTGGATGTGCTGTGCGGGCTTCCCCTGTGCGTTTGGGCTCCCTAGCACAGCCGCAGCGCAGGGGAACCAGCCCATGGTCAGTGAGCTCCGGGCAGTACTTTGGTCCCAGGTTTGGAGCCCAATGCCCGGAACGCGGGAGAGAAGAGGCTGGCTGCCGGCGGGTGCTTGCAAGCCTGTACTGGGAAGGACCGAGTGAGCTTCCACACCGGCGGAGCTCCAGCTCTGCGCCCAGGCGCGATAGCACAGAGCCCCGGCCGAGAGGCTGCTCTGTGCTGGGCGAGCCTCCCCAAGCCCTGCCCAGCTTCTAGCGTTCGCGCCCGGGAAGGAGCAGGCTGCGGGAGTGTGGGAGCCGTGAGTGGTGCCTGACCGGTGCCTCAGCTCAGCTCTCGCCTTCCCTTCGGACCTAGGAGCCAGGCGTCCTTGCAGAGGGCTTAGGGGCTGGGGGTGTGCACACTGCCAAAGCCTCCCGCGGGGAGAGCTCTTTCCGAGGGAAAGGAAGCGCCCCAGGCTGCATTCCCAAGCTGGTGCTTCCCCGCCCAGACTAAGCGCCGCACGGAGGGAATCAGGGTCCCGGTGCCCCTGGCTTGGGGAGGCAGCTCCACAGCCAGAGTGTTGCTCCGTTTGTGCCCAGAAAGCGCCTGCCAGACCGGGCCTTCCCTGGAGCTGTCCTCCCGCCTAGAGGCAGGTGGATGTGCTGTGCGGGCTTCCCCTGTGCGTTTGGGCTCCCTAGCACAGCCGCAGCGCAGGGGAACCAGCCCATGGTCAGTGAGCTCCGGGCAGTACTTTGGTCCCAGGTTTGGAGCCCAATGCCCGGAACGCGGGAGAGAAGAGGCTGGCTGCCGGCGGGTGCTTGCAAGCCTGTACTGGGAAGGACCGAGTGAGCTTCCACACCGGCGGAGCTCCAGCTCTGCGCCCAGGCGCGATAGCACAGAGCCCCGGCCGAGAGGCTGCTCTGTGCTGGGCGAGCCTCCCCAAGCCCTGCCCAGCTTCTAGCGTTCGCGCCCGGGAAGGAGCAGGCTGCGGGAGTGTGGGAGCCGTGAGTGGTGCCTGACTGGTGCCTCAGCTCAGCCCTCGCCTTCCCTTCGGACCTAGGAGCCAGGCGTCCTTGCAGAGGGCTTAGGGGCTGGGGGTGTGCACACTGCCAAAGCCTCCCGCGGGGAGAGCTCTTTCCGAGGGAAAGGAAGCGCCCCAGGCTGCATTCCCAAGCTGGTGCTTCCCCGCCCAGACTAAGCGCCGCACGGAGGGAATCAGGGTCCCGGTGCCCCTGGCTTGGGGAGGCAGCTCCACAGCCAGAGTGTTGCTCCGTTTGTGCCCAGAAAGCGCCTGCCAGACCGGGCCTTCCCTGGAGCTGTCCTCCCGCCTAGAGGCAGGTGGATGTGCTGTGCGGGCTTCCCCTGTGCGTTTGGGCTCCCTAGCACAGCCGCAGCGCAGGGGAACCAGCCCATGATCAGTGAGCTCCGGGCAGTACTTTGGTCCCAGGTTTGGAGCCCAATGCCCGGAACGCGGGAGAGAAGAGGCTGGCTGCCGGCGGGTGCTTGCAAGCCTGTACTGGGAAGGACCGAGTGAGCTTCCACACCGGCGGAGCTCCAGCTCTGCGCCCAGGCGCGATAGCACAGAGCCCCGGCCGAGAGGCTGCTCTGTGCTGGGCGAGCCTCCCCAAGCCCTGCCCAGCTTCTAGCGTTCGCGCCCGGGAAGGAGCAGGCTGCGGGAGTGTGGGAGCCGTGAGTGGTGCCTGACTGGTGCCTCAGCTCAGCTCTCGCCTTCCCTTCGGACCTAGGAGCCAGGCGTCCTTGCAGAGGGCTTAGGGGCTGGGGGTGTGCACACTGCCAAAGCCTCCCGCGGGGAGAGCTCTTTCCGAGGGAAAGGAAGCGCCCCAGGCTGCATTCCCAAGCTGGTGCTTCCCCGCCCAGACTAAGCGCCGCACGGAGGGAATCAGGGTCCCGGTGCCCCTGGCTTGGGGAGGCAGCTCCACAGCCAGAGTGTTGCTCCGTTTGTGCCCAGAAAGCGCCTGCCAGACCGGGCCTTCCCTGGAGCTGTCCTCCCGCCTAGAGGCAGGTGGATGTGCTGTGCGGGCTTCCCCTGTGCGTTTGGGCTCCCTAGCACAGCCGCAGCGCAGGGGAACCAGCCCATGGTCAGTGAGCTCCGGGCAGTACTTTGGTCCCAGGTTTGGAGCCCAATGCCCGGAACGCGGGAGAGAAGAGGCTGGCTGCCGGCGGGTGCTTGCAAGCCTGTACTGGGAAGGACCGAGTGAGCTTCCACACCGGCGGAGCTCCAGCTCTGCGCCCAGGCGCGATAGCACAGAGCCCCGGCCGAGAGGCTGCTCTGTGCTGGGCGAGCCTCCCCAAGCCCTGCCCAGCTTCTAGCGTTCGCGCCCGGGAAGGAGCAGGCTGCGGGAGTGTGGGAGCCGTGAGTGGTGCCTGACCGGTGCCTCAGCTCAGCTCTCGCCTTCCCTTCGGACCTAGGAGCCAGGCGTCCTTGCAGAGGGCTTAGGGGCTGGGGGTGTGCACACTGCCAAAGCCTCCCGCGGGGAGAGCTCTTTCCGAGGGAAAGGAAGCGCCCCAGGCTGCATTCCCAAGCTGGTGCTTCCCCGCCCAGACTAAGCGCCGCACGGAGGGAATCAGGGTCCCGGTGCCCCTGGCTTGGGGAGGCAGCTCCACAGCCAGAGTGTTGCTCCGTTTGTGCCCAGAAAGCGCCTGCCAGACCGGGCCTTCCCTGGAGCTGTCCTCCCGCCTAGACGCAGGTGGATGTGCTGTGCGGGCTTCCCCTGGGCGTTTGGGCTCCCTAGCACAGCCGCAGCGCAGGGGAACCAGCCCATGGTCAGTGAGCTCCGGGCAGTACTTTGGTCCCAGGTTTGGAGCCCAATGCCCGGAACGCGGGAGAGAAGAGGCTGGCTGCCGGCGGGTGCTTGCAAGCCTGTACTGGGAAGGACCGAGTGAGCTTCCACACCGGCGGAGCTCCAGCTCTGCGCCCAGGCGCGATAGCACAGAGCCCCGGCCGAGAGGCTGCTCTGTGCTGGGCGAGCCTCCCCAAGCCCTGCCCAGCTTCTAGCGTTCGCGCCCGGGAAGGAGCAGGCTGCGGGAGTGTGGGAGCCGTGAGTGGTGCCTGACTGGTGCCTCAGCTCAGCCCTCGCCTTCCCTTCGGACCTAGGAGCCAGGCGTCCTTGCAGAGGGCTTAGGGGCTGGGGCTGTGCACACTGCCAAAGCCTCCCGCGGGGAGAGCTCTTTCCGAGGGAAAGGAAGCGCCCCAGGCTGCATTCCCAAGCTGGTGCTTCCCCGCCCAGACTAAGCGCCGCACGGAGGGAATCAGGGTCCCGGTGCCCCTGGCTTGGGGAGGCAGCTCCACAGCCAGAGTGTTGCTCCGTTTGTGCCCAGAAAGCGCCTGCCAGACCGGGCCTTCCCTGGAGCTGTCCTCCCGCCTAGAGGCAGGTGGATGTGCTGTGCGGGCTTCCCCTGTGCGTTTGGGCTCCCTAGCACAGCCGCAGCGCAGGGGAACCAGCCCATGGTCAGTGAGCTCCGGGCAGTACTTTGGTCCCAGGTTTGGAGCCCAATGCCCGGAACGCGGGAGAGAAGAGGCTGGCTGCCGGCGGGTGCTTGCAAGCCTGTACTGGGAAGGACCGAGTGAGCTTCCACACCGGCGGAGCTCCAGCTCTGCGCCCAGGCGCGATAGCACAGAGCCCCGGCCGAGAGGCTGCTCTGTGCTGGGCGAGCCTCCCCAAGCCCTGCCCAGCTTCTAGCGTTCGCGCCCGGGAAGGAGCAGGCTGCGGGAGTGTGGGAGCCGTGAGTGGTGCCTGACCGGTGCCTCAGCTCAGCTCTCGCCTTCCCTTCGGACCTAGGAGCCAGGCGTCCTTGCAGAGGGCTTAGGGGCTGGGGGTGTGCACACTGCCAAAGCCTCCCGCGGGGAGAGCTCTTTCCGAGGGAAAGGAAGCGCCCCAGGCTGCATTCCCAAGCTGGTGCTTCCCCGCCCAGACTAAGCGCCGCACGGAGGGAATCAGGGTCCCGGTGCCCCTGGCTTGGGGAGGCAGCTCCACAGCCAGAGTGTTGCTCCGTTTGTGCCCAGAAAGCGCCTGCCAGACCGGGCCTTCCCTGGAGCTGTCCTCCCGCCTAGAGGCAGGTGGATGTGCTGTGCGGGCTTCCCCTGTGCGTTTGGGCTCCCTAGCACAGCCGCAGCGCAGGGGAACCAGCCCATGATCAGTGAGCTCCGGGCAGTACTTTGGTCCCAGGTTTGGAGCCCAGTGCCCGGAACGCGGGAGAGAAGAGGCTGGCTGCCGGCGGGTGCTTGCAAGCCTGTACTGGGAAGGACCGAGTGAGCTTCCACACCGGCGGAGCTCCAGCTCTGCGCCCAGGCGCGATAGCACAGAGCCCCGACCGAGAGGCTGCTCTGTGCTGGGCGAGCCTCCCCAAGCCCTTCCCAGCTTCTAGCGTTCGCGCCCGGGAAGGAGCAGGCTGCGGGAGTGTGGGAGCCGTGAGTGGTGCCTGACCGGTGCCTCAGCTCAGCTCTCGCCTTCCCTTCGGACCTAGGAGCCAGGCGTCCTTGCAGAGGGCTTAGGGGCTGGGGGTGTGCACACTGCCAAAGCCTCCCGCGGGGAGAGCTCTGTCCGAGGGAAAGGAAGCGCCCCAGGCTGCATTCCCAAGCTGGTGCTTCCCCGCCCAGACTAAGCGCCGCACGGAGGGAATCAGGGTCCCGGTGCCCCTGGCTTGGGGAGGCAGCTCCACAGCCAGAGTGTTGCTCCGTTTGTGCCCAGAAAGCGCCTGCCAGACCGGGCCTTCCCTGGAGCTGTCCTCCCGCCTAGAGGCAGGTGGATGTGCTGTGCGGGCTTCCCCTGTGCGTTTGGGCTCCCTAGCACAGCCGCAGCGCAGGGGAACCAGCCCATGGTCAGTGAGCTCCGGGCAGTACTTTGGTCCCAGGTTTGGAGCCCAATGCCCGGAACGCGGGAGAGAAGAGGCTGGCTGCCGGCGGGTGCTTGCAAGCCTGTACTGGGAAGGACCGAGTGAGCTTCCACACCGGCGGAGCTCCAGCTCTGCGCCCAGGCGCGATAGCACAGAGCCCCGGCCGAGAGGCTGCTCTGTGCTGGGCGAGCCTCCCCAAGCCCTGCCCAGCTTCTAGCGTTCGCGCCCGGGAAGGAGCAGGCTGCGGGAGTGTGGGAGCCGTGAGTGGTGCCTGACTGGTGCCTCAGCTCAGCTCTCGCCTTCCCTTCGGACCTAGGAGCCAGGCGTCCTTGCAGAGGGCTTAGGGGCTGGGGGTGTGCACACTGCCAAAGCCTCCCGCGGGGAGAGCTCTTTCCGAGGGAAAGGAAGCGCCCCAGGCTGCATTCCCAAGCTGGTGCTTCCCCGCCCAGACTAAGCGCCGCACGGAGGGAATCAGGGTCCCGGTGCCCCTGGCTTGGGGAGGCAGCTCCACAGCCAGAGTGTTGCTCCGTTTGTGCCCAGAAAGCGCCTGCCAGACCGGGCCTTCCCTGGAGCTGTCCTCCCGCCTAGAGGCAGGTGGATGTGCTGTGCGGGCTTCCCCTGTGCGTTTGGGCTCCCTAGCACAGCCGCAGCGCAGGGGAACCAGCCCATGGTCAGTGAGCTCCGGGCAGTACTTTGGTCCCAGGTTTGGAGCCCAATGCCCGGAACGCGGGAGAGAAGAGGCTGGCTGCCGGCGGGTGCTTGCAAGCCTGTACTGGGAAGGACCGAGTGAGCTTCCACACCGGCGGAGCTCCAGCTCTGCGCCCAGGCGCGATAGCACAGAGCCCCGGCCGAGAGGCTGCTCTGTGCTGGGCGAGCCTCCCCAAGCCCTGCCCAGCTTCTAGCGTTCGCGCCCGGGAAGGAGCAGGCTGCGGGAGTGTGGGAGCCGTGAGTGGTGCCTGACTGGTGCCTCAGCTCAGCTCTCGCCTTCCCTTCGGACCTAGGAGCCAGGCGTCCTTGCAGAGGGCTTAGGGGCTGGGGGTGTGCACACTGCCAAAGCCTCCCGCGGGGAGAGCTCTTTCCGAGGGAAAGGAAGCGCCCCAGGCTGCATTCCCAAGCTGGTGCTTCCCCGCCCAGACTAAGCGCCGCACGGAGGGAATCAGGGTCCCGGTGCCCCTGGCTTGGGGAGGCAGCTCCACAGCCAGAGTGTTGCTCCGTTTGTGCCCAGAAAGCGCCTGCCAGACCGGGCCTTCCCTGGAGCTGTCCTCCCGCCTAGAGGCAGGTGGATGTGCTGTGCGGGCTTCCCCTGTGCGTTTGGGCTCCCTAGCACAGCCGCAGCGCAGGGGAACCAGCCCATGGTCAGTGAGCTCCGGGCAGTACTTTGGTCCCAGGTTTGGAGCCCAATGCCCGGAACGCGGGAGAGAAGAGGCTGGCTGCCGGCGGGTGCTTGCAAGCCTGTACTGGGAAGGACCGAGTGAGCTTCCACACCGGCGGAGCTCCAGCTCTGCGCCCAGGCGCGATAGCACAGAGCCCCGGCCGAGAGGCTGCTCTGTGCTGGGCGAGCCTCCCCAAGCCCTGCCCAGCTTCTAGCGTTCGCGCCCGGGAAGGAGCAGGCTGCGGGAGTGTGGGAGCCGTGAGTGGTGCCTGACTGGTGCCTCAGCTCAGCCCTCGCCTTCCCTTCGGACCTAGGAGCCAGGCGTCCTTGCAGAGGGCTTAGGGGCTGGGGGTGTGCACACTGCCAAAGCCTCCCGCGGGGAGAGCTCTTTCCGAGGGAAAGGAAGCGCCCCAGGCTGCATTCCCAAGCTGGTGCTTCCCCGCCCAGACTAAGCGCCGCACGGAGGGAATCAGGGTCCCGGTGCCCCTGGCTTGGGGAGGCAGCTCCACAGCCAGAGTGTTGCTCCGTTTGTGCCCAGAAAGCGCCTGCCAGACCGGGCCTTCCCTGGAGCTGTCCTCCCGCCTAGAGGCAGGTGGATGTGCTGTGCGGGCTTCCCCTGTGCGTTTGGGCTCCCTAGCACAGCCGCAGCGCAGGGGAACCAGCCCATGGTCAGTGAGCTCCGGGCAGTACTTTGGTCCCAGGTTTGGAGCCCAATGCCCGGAACGCGGGAGAGAAGAGGCTGGCTGCCGGCGGGTGCTTGCAAGCCTGTACTGGGAAGGACCGAGTGAGCTTCCACACCGGCGGAGCTCCAGCTCTGCGCCCAGGCGCGATAGCACAGAGCCCCGGCCGAGAGGCTGCTCTGTGCTGGGCGAGCCTCCCCAAGCCCTGCCCAGCTTCTAGCGTTCGCGCCCGGGAAGGAGCAGGCTGCGGGAGTGTGGGAGCCGTGAGTGGTGCCTGACTGGTGCCTCAGCTCAGCTCTCGCCTTCCCTTCGGACCTAGGAGCCAGGCGTCCTTGCAGAGGGCTTAGGGGCTGGGGGTGTGCACACTGCCAAAGCCTCCCGCGGGGAGAGCTCTTTCCGAGGGAAAGGAAGCGCCCCAGGCTGCATTCCCAAGCTGGTGCTTCCCCGCCCAGACTAAGCGCCGCACGGAGGGAATCAGGGTCCCGGTGCCCCTGGCTTGGGGAGGCAGCTCCACAGCCAGAGTGTTGCTCCGTTTGTGCCCAGAAAGCGCCTGCCAGACCGGGCCTTCCCTGGAGCTGTCCTCCCGCCTAGAGGCAGGTGGATGTGCTGTGCGGGCTTCCCCTGTGCGTTTGGGCTCCCTAGCACAGCCGCAGCGCAGGGGAACCAGCCCATGATCAGTGAGCTCCGGGCAGTACTTTGGTCCCAGGTTTGGAGCCCAATGCCCGGAACGCGGGAGAGAAGAGGCTGGCTGCCGGCGGGTGCTTGCAAGCCTGTACTGGGAAGGACCGAGTGAGCTTCCACACCGGCGGAGCTCCAGCTCTGCGCCCAGGCGCGATAGCACAGAGCCCCGGCCGAGAGGCTGCTCTGTGCTGGGCGAGCCTCCCCAAGCCCTGCCCAGCTTCTAGCGTTCGCGCCCGGGAAGGAGCAGGCTGCGGGAGTGTGGGAGCCGTGAGTGGTGCCTGACTGGTGCCTCAGCTCAGCTCTCGCCTTCCCTTCGGACCTAGGAGCCAGGCGTCCTTGCAGAGGGCTTAGGGGCTGGGGGTGTGCACACTGCCAAAGCCTCCCGCGGGGAGAGCTCTTTCCGAGGGAAAGGAAGCGCCCCAGGCTGCATTCCCAAGCTGGTGCTTCCCCGCCCAGACTAAGCGCCGCACGGAGGGAATCAGGGTCCCGGTGCCCCTGGCTTGGGGAGGCAGCTCCACAGCCAGAGTGTTGCTCCGTTTGTGCCCAGAAAGCGCCTGCCAGACCGGGCCTTCCCTGGAGCTGTCCTCCCGCCTAGAGGCAGGTGGATGTGCTGTGCGGGCTTCCCCTGTGCGTTTGGGCTCCCTAGCACAGCCGCAGCGCAGGGGAACCAGCCCATGATCAGTGAGCTCCGGGCAGTACTTTGGTCCCAGGTTTGGAGCCCAATGCCCGGAACGCGGGAGAGAAGAGGCTGGCTGCCGGCGGGTGCTTGCAAGCCTGTACTGGGAAGGACCGAGTGAGCTTCCACACCGGCGGAGCTCCAGCTCTGCGCCCAGGCGCGATAGCACAGAGCCCCGGCCGAGAGGCTGCTCTGTGCTGGGCGAGCCTCCCCAAGCCCTGCCCAGCTTCTAGCGTTCGCGCCCGGGAAGGAGCAGGCTGCGGGAGTGTGGGAGCCGTGAGTGGTGCCTGACTGGTGCCTCAGCTCAGCTCTCGCCTTCCCTTCGGACCTAGGAGCCAGGCGTCCTTGCAGAGGGCTTAGGGGCTGGGGGTGTGCACACTGCCAAAGCCTCCCGCGGGGAGAGCTCTTTCCGAGGGAAAGGAAGCGCCCCAGGCTGCATTCCCAAGCTGGTGCTTCCCCGCCCAGACTAAGCGCCGCACGGAGGGAATCAGGGTCCCGGTGCCCCTGGCTTGGGGAGGCAGCTCCACAGCCAGAGTGTTGCTCCGTTTGTGCCCAGAAAGCGCCTGCCAGACCGGGCCTTCCCTGGAGCTGTCCTCCCGCCTAGAGGCAGGTGGATGTGCTGTGCGGGCTTCCCCTGTGCGTTTGGGCTCCCTAGCACAGCCGCAGCGCAGGGGAACCAGCCCATGATCAGTGAGCTCCGGGCAGTACTTTGGTCCCAGGTTTGGAGCCCAATGCCCGGAACGCGGGAGAGAAGAGGCTGGCTGCCGGCGGGTGCTTGCAAGCCTGTACTGGGAAGGACCGAGTGAGCTTCCACACCGGCGGAGCTCCAGCTCTGCGCCCAGGCGCGATAGCACAGAGCCCCGGCCGAGAGGCTGCTCTGTGCTGGGCGAGCCTCCCCAAGCCCTGCCCAGCTTCTAGCGTTCGCGCCCGGGAAGGAGCAGGCTGCGGGAGTGTGGGAGCCGTGAGTGGTGCCTGACTGGTGCCTCAGCTCAGCTCTCGCCTTCCCTTCGGACCTAGGAGCCAGGCGTCCTTGCAGAGGGCTTAGGGGCTGGGGGTGTGCACACTGCCAAAGCCTCCCGCGGGGAGAGCTCTTTCCGAGGGAAAGGAAGCGCCCCAGGCTGCATTCCCAAGCTGGTGCTTCCCCGCCCAGACTAAGCGCCGCACGGAGGGAATCAGGGTCCCGGTGCCCCTGGCTTGGGGAGGCAGCTCCACAGCCAGAGTGTTGCTCCGTTTGTGCCCAGAAAGCGCCTGCCAGACCGGGCCTTCCCTGGAGCTGTCCTCCCGCCTAGAGGCAGGTGGATGTGCTGTGCGGGCTTCCCCTGTGCGTTTGGGCTCCCTAGCACAGCCGCAGCGCAGGGGAACCAGCCCATGATCAGTGAGCTCCGGGCAGTACTTTGGTCCCAGGTTTGGAGCCCAATGCCCGGAACGCGGGAGAGAAGAGGCTGGCTGCCGGCGGGTGCTTGCAAGCCTGTACTGGGAAGGACCGAGTGAGCTTCCACACCGGCGGAGCTCCAGCTCTGCGCCCAGGCGCGATAGCACAGAGCCCCGGCCGAGAGGCTGCTCTGTGCTGGGCGAGCCTCCCCAAGCCCTGCCCAGCTTCTAGCGTTCGCGCCCGGGAAGGAGCAGGCTGCGGGAGTGTGGGAGCCGTGAGTGGTGCCTGACTGGTGCCTCAGCTCAGCCCTCGCCTTCCCTTCGGACCTAGGAGCCAGGCGTCCTTGCAGAGGGCTTAGGGGCTGGGGGTGTGCACACTGCCAAAGCCTCCCGCGGGGAGAGCTCTTTCCGAGGGAAAGGAAGCGCCCCAGGCTGCATTCCCAAGCTGGTGCTTCCCCGCCCAGACTAAGCGCCGCACGGAGGGAATCAGGGTCCCGGTGCCCCTGGCTTGGGGAGGCAGCTCCACAGCCAGAGTGTTGCTCCGTTTGTGCCCAGAAAGCGCCTGCCAGACCGGGCCTTCCCTGGAGCTGTCCTCCCGCCTAGAGGCAGGTGGATGTGCTGTGCGGGCTTCCCCTGTGCGTTTGGGCTCCCTAGCACAGCCGCAGCGCAGGGGAACCAGCCCATGATCAGTGAGCTCCGGGCAGTACTTTGGTCCCAGGTTTGGAGCCCAATGCCCGGAACGCGGGAGAGAAGAGGCTGGCTGCCGGCGGGTGCTTGCAAGCCTGTACTGGGAAGGACCGAGTGAGCTTCCACACCGGCGGAGCTCCAGCTCTGCGCCCAGGCGCGATAGCACAGAGCCCCGGCCGAGAGGCTGCTCTGTGCTGGGCGAGCCTCCCCAAGCCCTGCCCAGCTTCTAGCGTTCGCGCCCGGGAAGGAGCAGGCTGCGGGAGTGTGGGAGACGTGAGTGGTGCCTGACTGGTGCCTCAGCTCAGCCCTCGCCTTCCCTTCGGACCTAGGAGCCAGGCGTCCTTGCAGAGGGCTTAGGGGCTGGGGGTGTGCACACTGCCAAAGCCTCCCGCGGGGAGAGCTCTTTCCGAGGGAAAGGAAGCGCCCCAGGCTGCATTCCCAAGCTGGTGCTTCCCCGCCCAGACTAAGCGCCGCACGGAGGGAATCAGGGTCCCGGTGCCCCTGGCTTGGGGAGGCAGCTCCACAGCCAGAGTGTTGCTCCGTTTGTGCCCAGAAAGCGCCTGCCAGACCGGGCCTTCCCTGGAGCTGTCCTCCCGCCTAGAGGCAGGTGGATGTGCTGTGCGGGCTTCCCCTGTGCGTTTGGGCTCCCTAGCACAGCCGCAGCGCAGGGGAACCAGCCCATGATCAGTGAGCTCCGGGCAGTACTTTGGTCCCAGGTTTGGAGCCCAATGCCCGGAACGCGGGAGAGAAGAGGCTGGCTGCCGGCGGGTGCTTGCAAGCCTGTACTGGGAAGGACCGAGTGAGCTTCCACACCGGCGGAGCTCCAGCTCTGCGCCCAGGCGCGATAGCACAGAGCCCCGGCCGAGAGGCTGCTCTGTGCTGGGCGAGCCTCCCCAAGCCCTGCCCAGCTTCTAGCGTTCGCGCCCGGGAAGGAGCAGGCTGCGGGAGTGTGGGAGACGTGAGTGGTGCCTGACTGGTGCCTCAGCTCAGCCCTCGCCTTCCCTTCGGACCTAGGAGCCAGGCGTCCTTGCAGAGGGCTTAGGGGCTGGGGGTGTGCACACTGCCAAAGCCTCCCGCGGGGAGAGCTCTTTCCGAGGGAAAGGAAGCGCCCCAGGCTGCATTCCCAAGCTGGTGCTTCCCCGCCCAGACTAAGCGCCGCACGGAGGGAATCAGGGTCCCGGTGCCCCTGGCTTGGGGAGGCAGCTCCACAGCCAGAGTGTTGCTCCGTTTGTGCCCAGAAAGCGCCTGCCAGACCGGGCCTTCCCTGGAGCTGTCCTCCCGCCTAGAGGCAGGTGGATGTGCTGTGCGGGCTTCCCCTGTGCGTTTGGGCTCCCTAGCACAGCCGCAGCGCAGGGGAACCAGCCCATGATCAGTGAGCTCCGGGCAGTACTTTGGTCCCAGGTTTGGAGCCCAATGCCCGGAACGCGGGAGAGAAGAGGCTGGCTGCCGGCGGGTGCTTGCAAGCCTGTACTGGGAAGGACCGAGTGAGCTTCCACACCGGCGGAGCTCCAGCTCTGCGCCCAGGCGCGATAGCACAGAGCCCCGGCCGAGAGGCTGCTCTGTGCTGGGCGAGCCTCCCCAAGCCCTGCCCAGCTTCTAGCGTTCGCGCCCGGGAAGGAGCAGGCTGCGGGAGTGTGGGAGCCGTGAGTGGTGCCTGACTGGTGCCTCAGCTCAGCCCTCGCCTTCCCTTCGGACCTAGGAGCCAGGCGTCCTTGCAGAGGGCTTAGGGGCTGGGGTGTGCACACTGCCAAAGCCTCCCGCGGGGAGAGCTCTTTCCGAGGGAAAGGAAGCGCCCCAGGCTGCATTCCCAAGCTGGTGCTTCCCCGCCCAGACTAAGCGCCGCACGGAGGGAATCAGGGTCCCGGTGCCCCTGGCTTGGGGAGGCAGCTCCACAGCCAGAGTGTTGCTCCGTTTGTGCCCAGAAAGCGCCTGCCAGACCGGGCCTTCCCTGGAGCTGTCCTCCCGCCTAGAGGCAGGTGGATGTGCTGTGCGGGCTTCCCCTGTGCGTTTGGGCTCCCTAGCACAGCCGCAGCGCAGGGGAACCAGCCCATGATCAGTGAGCTCCGGGCAGTACTTTGGTCCCAGGTTTGGAGCCCAATGCCCGGAACGCGGGAGAGAAGAGGCTGGCTGCCGGCGGGTGCTTGCAAGCCTGTACTGGGAAGGACCGAGTGAGCTTCCACACCGGCGGAGCTCCAGCTCTGCGCCCAGGCGCGATAGCACAGAGCCCCGGCCGAGAGGCTGCTCTGTGCTGGGCGAGCCTCCCCAAGCCCTGCCCAGCTTCTAGCGTTCGCGCCCGGGAAGGAGCAGGCTGCGGGAGTGTGGGAGCCGTGAGTGGTGCCTGACTGGTGCCTCAGCTCAGCCCTCGCCTTCCCTTCGGACCTAGGAGCCAGGCGTCCTTGCAGAGGGCTTAGGGGCTGGGGGTGTGCACACTGCCAAAGCCTCCCGCGGGGAGAGCTCTTTCCGAGGGAAAGGAAGCGCCCCAGGCTGCATTCCCAAGCTGGTGCTTCCCCGCCCAGACTAAGCGCCGCACGGAGGGAATCAGGGTCCCGGTGCCCCTGGCTTGGGGAGGCAGCTCCACAGCCAGAGTGTTGCTCCGTTTGTGCCCAGAAAGCGCCTGCCAGACCGGGCCTTCCCTGGAGCTGTCCTCCCGCCTAGAGGCAGGTGGATGTGCTGTGCGGGCTTCCCCTGTGCGTTTGGGCTCCCTAGCACAGCCGCAGCGCAGGGGAACCAGCCCATGATCAGTGAGCTCCGGGCAGTACTTTGGTCCCAGGTTTGGAGCCCAATGCCCGGAACGCGGGAGAGAAGAGGCTGGCTGCCGGCGGGTGCTTGCAAGCCTGTACTGGGAAGGACCGAGTGAGCTTCCACACCGGCGGAGCTCCAGCTCTGCGCCCAGGCGCGATAGCACAGAGCCCCGGCCGAGAGGCTGCTCTGTGCTGGGCGAGCCTCCCCAAGCCCTGCCCAGCTTCTAGCGTTCGCGCCCGGGAAGGAGCAGGCTGCGGGAGTGTGGGAGACGTGAGTGGTGCCTGACTGGTGCCTCAGCTCAGCCCTCGCCTTCCCTTCGGACCTAGGAGCCAGGCGTCCTTGCAGAGGGCTTAGGGGCTGGGGGTGTGCACACTGCCAAAGCCTCCCGCGGGGAGAGCTCTTTCCGAGGGAAAGGAAGCGCCCCAGGCTGCATTCCCAAGCTGGTGCTTCCCCGCCCAGACTAAGCGCCGCACGGAGGGAATCAGGGTCCCGGTGCCCCTGGCTTGGGGAGGCAGCTCCACAGCCAGAGTGTTGCTCCGTTTGTGCCCAGAAAGCGCCTGCCAGACCGGGCCTTCCCTGGAGCTGTCCTCCCGCCTAGAGGCAGGTGGATGTGCTGTGCGGGCTTCCCCTGTGCGTTTGGGCTCCCTAGCACAGCCGCAGCGCAGGGGAACCAGCCCATGATCAGTGAGCTCCGGGCAGTACTTTGGTCCCAGGTTTGGAGCCCAATGCCCGGAACGCGGGAGAGAAGAGGCTGGCTGCCGGCGGGTGCTTGCAAGCCTGTACTGGGAAGGACCGAGTGAGCTTCCACACCGGCGGAGCTCCAGCTCTGCGCCCAGGCGCGATAGCACAGAGCCCCGGCCGAGAGGCTGCTCTGTGCTGGGCGAGCCTCCCCAAGCCCTGCCCAGCTTCTAGCGTTCGCGCCCGGGAAGGAGCAGGCTGCGGGAGTGTGGGAGACGTGAGTGGTGCCTGACTGGTGCCTCAGCTCAGCCCTCGCCTTCCCTTCGGACCTAGGAGCCAGGCGTCCTTGCAGAGGGCTTAGGGGCTGGGGGTGTGCACACTGCCAAAGCCTCCCGCGGGGAGAGCTCTTTCCGAGGGAAAGGAAGCGCCCCAGGCTGCATTCCCAAGCTGGTGCTTCCCCGCCCAGACTAAGCGCCGCACGGAGGGAATCAGGGTCCCGGTGCCCCTGGCTTGGGGAGGCAGCTCCACAGCCAGAGTGTTGCTCCGTTTGTGCCCAGAAAGCGCCTGCCAGACCGGGCCTTCCCTGGAGCTGTCCTCCCGCCTAGAGGCAGGTGGATGTGCTGTGCGGGCTTCCCCTGTGCGTTTGGGCTCCCTAGCACAGCCGCAGCGCAGGGGAACCAGCCCATGATCAGTGAGCTCCGGGCAGTACTTTGGTCCCAGGTTTGGAGCCCAATGCCCGGAACGCGGGAGAGAAGAGGCTGGCTGCCGGCGGGTGCTTGCAAGCCTGTACTGGGAAGGACCGAGTGAGCTTCCACACCGGCGGAGCTCCAGCTCTGCGCCCAGGCGCGATAGCACAGAGCCCCGGCCGAGAGGCTGCTCTGTGCTGGGCGAGCCTCCCCAAGCCCTGCCCAGCTTCTAGCGTTCGCGCCCGGGAAGGAGCAGGCTGCGGGAGTGTGGGAGACGTGAGTGGTGCCTGACTGGTGCCTCAGCTCAGCCCTCGCCTTCCCTTCGGACCTAGGAGCCAGGCGTCCTTGCAGAGGGCTTAGGGGCTGGGGGTGTGCACACTGCCAAAGCCTCCCGCGGGGAGAGCTCTTTCCGAGGGAAAGGAAGCGCCCCAGGCTGCATTCCCAAGCTGGTGCTTCCCCGCCCAGACTAAGCGCCGCACGGAGGGAATCAGGGTCCCGGTGCCCCTGGCTTGGGGAGGCAGCTCCACAGCCAGAGTGTTGCTCCGTTTGTGCCCAGAAAGCGCCTGCCAGACCGGGCCTTCCCTGGAGCTGTCCTCCCGCCTAGAGGCAGGTGGATGTGCTGTGCGGGCTTCCCCTGTGCGTTTGGGCTCCCTAGCACAGCCGCAGCGCAGGGGAACCAGCCCATGATCAGTGAGCTCCGGGCAGTACTTTGGTCCCAGGTTTGGAGCCCAATGCCCGGAACGCGGGAGAGAAGAGGCTGGCTGCCGGCGGGTGCTTGCAAGCCTGTACTGGGAAGGACCGAGTGAGCTTCCACACCGGCGGAGCTCCAGCTCTGCGCCCAGGCGCGATAGCACAGAGCCCCGGCCGAGAGGCTGCTCTGTGCTGGGCGAGCCTCCCCAAGCCCTGCCCAGCTTCTAGCGTTCGCGCCCGGGAAGGAGCAGGCTGCGGGAGTGTGGGAGACGTGAGTGGTGCCTGACTGGTGCCTCAGCTCAGCCCTCGCCTTCCCTTCGGACCTAGGAGCCAGGCGTCCTTGCAGAGGGCTTAGGGGCTGGGGGTGTGCACACTGCCAAAGCCTCCCGCGGGGAGAGCTCTTTCCGAGGGAAAGGAAGCGCCCCAGGCTGCATTCCCAAGCTGGTGCTTCCCCGCCCAGACTAAGCGCCGCACGGAGGGAATCAGGGTCCCGGTGCCCCTGGCTTGGGGAGGCAGCTCCACAGCCAGAGTGTTGCTCCGTTTGTGCCCAGAAAGCGCCTGCCAGACCGGGCCTTCCCTGGAGCTGTCCTCCCGCCTAGAGGCAGGTGGATGTGCTGTGCGGGCTTCCCCTGTGCGTTTGGGCTCCCTAGCACAGCCGCAGCGCAGGGGAACCAGCCCATGATCAGTGAGCTCCGGGCAGTACTTTGGTCCCAGGTTTGGAGCCCAATGCCCGGAACGCGGGAGAGAAGAGGCTGGCTGCCGGCGGGTGCTTGCAAGCCTGTACTGGGAAGGACCGAGTGAGCTTCCACACCGGCGGAGCTCCAGCTCTGCGCCCAGGCGCGATAGCACAGAGCCCCGGCCGAGAGGCTGCTCTGTGCTGGGCGAGCCTCCCCAAGCCCTGCCCAGCTTCTAGCGTTCGCGCCCGGGAAGGAGCAGGCTGCGGGAGTGTGGGAGACGTGAGTGGTGCCTGACTGGTGCCTCAGCTCAGCCCTCGCCTTCCCTTCGGACCTAGGAGCCAGGCGTCCTTGCAGAGGGCTTAGGGGCTGGGGGTGTGCACACTGCCAAAGCCTCCCGCGGGGAGAGCTCTTTCCGAGGGAAAGGAAGCGCCCCAGGCTGCATTCCCAAGCTGGTGCTTCCCCGCCCAGACTAAGCGCCGCACGGAGGGAATCAGGGTCCCGGTGCCCCTGGCTTGGGGAGGCAGCTCCACAGCCAGAGTGTTGCTCCGTTTGTGCCCAGAAAGCGCCTGCCAGACCGGGCCTTCCCTGGAGCTGTCCTCCCGCCTAGAGGCAGGTGGATGTGCTGTGCGGGCTTCCCCTGTGCGTTTGGGCTCCCTAGCACAGCCGCAGCGCAGGGGAACCAGCCCATGATCAGTGAGCTCCGGGCAGTACTTTGGTCCCAGGTTTGGAGCCCAATGCCCGGAACGCGGGAGAGAAGAGGCTGGCTGCCGGCGGGTGCTTGCAAGCCTGTACTGGGAAGGACCGAGTGAGCTTCCACACCGGCGGAGCTCCAGCTCTGCGCCCAGGCGCGATAGCACAGAGCCCCGGCCGAGAGGCTGCTCTGTGCTGGGCGAGCCTCCCCAAGCCCTGCCCAGCTTCTAGCGTTCGCGCCCGGGAAGGAGCAGGCTGCGGGAGTGTGGGAGACGTGAGTGGTGCCTGACTGGTGCCTCAGCTCAGCCCTCGCCTTCCCTTCGGACCTAGGAGCCAGGCGTCCTTGCAGAGGGCTTAGGGGCTGGGGGTGTGCACACTGCCAAAGCCTCCCGCGGGGAGAGCTCTTTCCGAGGGAAAGGAAGCGCCCCAGGCTGCATTCCCAAGCTGGTGCTTCCCCGCCCAGACTAAGCGCCGCACGGAGGGAATCAGGGTCCCGGTGCCCCTGGCTTGGGGAGGCAGCTCCACAGCCAGAGTGTTGCTCCGTTTGTGCCCAGAAAGCGCCTGCCAGACCGGGCCTTCCCTGGAGCTGTCCTCCCGCCTAGAGGCAGGTGGATGTGCTGTGCGGGCTTCCCCTGTGCGTTTGGGCTCCCTAGCACAGCCGCAGCGCAGGGGAACCAGCCCATGATCAGTGAGCTCCGGGCAGTACTTTGGTCCCAGGTTTGGAGCCCAATGCCCGGAACGCGGGAGAGAAGAGGCTGGCTGCCGGCGGGTGCTTGCAAGCCTGTACTGGGAAGGACCGAGTGAGCTTCCACACCGGCGGAGCTCCAGCTCTGCGCCCAGGCGCGATAGCACAGAGCCCCGGCCGAGAGGCTGCTCTGTGCTGGGCGAGCCTCCCCAAGCCCTGCCCAGCTTCTAGCGTTCGCGCCCGGGAAGGAGCAGGCTGCGGGAGTGTGGGAGACGTGAGTGGTGCCTGACTGGTGCCTCAGCTCAGCCCTCGCCTTCCCTTCGGACCTAGGAGCCAGGCGTCCTTGCAGAGGGCTTAGGGGCTGGGGGTGTGCACACTGCCAAAGCCTCCCGCGGGGAGAGCTCTTTCCGAGGGAAAGGAAGCGCCCCAGGCTGCATTCCCAAGCTGGTGCTTCCCCGCCCAGACTAAGCGCCGCACGGAGGGAATCAGGGTCCCGGTGCCCCTGGCTTGGGGAGGCAGCTCCACAGCCAGAGTGTTGCTCCGTTTGTGCCCAGAAAGCGCCTGCCAGACCGGGCCTTCCCTGGAGCTGTCCTCCCGCCTAGAGGCAGGTGGATGTGCTGTGCGGGCTTCCCCTGTGCGTTTGGGCTCCCTAGCACAGCCGCAGCGCAGGGGAACCAGCCCATGATCAGTGAGCTCCGGGCAGTACTTTGGTCCCAGGTTTGGAGCCCAATGCCCGGAACGCGGGAGAGAAGAGGCTGGCTGCCGGCGGGTGCTTGCAAGCCTGTACTGGGAAGGACCGAGTGAGCTTCCACACCGGCGGAGCTCCAGCTCTGCGCCCAGGCGCGATAGCACAGAGCCCCGGCCGAGAGGCTGCTCTGTGCTGGGCGAGCCTCCCCAAGCCCTGCCCAGCTTCTAGCGTTCGCGCCCGGGAAGGAGCAGGCTGCGGGAGTGTGGGAGCCGTGAGTGGTGCCTGACTGGTGCCTCAGCTCAGCCCTCGCCTTCCCTTCGGACCTAGGAGCCAGGCGTCCTTGCAGAGGGCTTAGGGGCTGGGGGTGTGCACACTGCCAAAGCCTCCCGCGGGGAGAGCTCTTTCCGAGGGAAAGGAAGCGCCCCAGGCTGCATTCCCAAGCTGGTGCTTCCCCGCCCAGACTAAGCGCCGCACGGAGGGAATCAGGGTCCCGGTGCCCCTGGCTTGGGGAGGCAGCTCCACAGCCAGAGTGTTGCTCCGTTTGTGCCCAGAAAGCGCCTGCCAGACCGGGCCTTCCCTGGAGCTGTCCTCCCGCCTAGAGGCAGGTGGATGTGCTGTGCGGGCTTCCCCTGTGCGTTTGGGCTCCCTAGCACAGCCGCAGCGCAGGGGAACCAGCCCATGATCAGTGAGCTCCGGGCAGTACTTTGGTCCCAGGTTTGGAGCCCAATGCCCGGAACGCGGGAGAGAAGAGGCTGGCTGCCGGCGGGTGCTTGCAAGCCTGTACTGGGAAGGACCGAGTGAGCTTCCACACCGGCGGAGCTCCAGCTCTGCGCCCAGGCGCGATAGCACAGAGCCCCGGCCGAGAGGCTGCTCTGTGCTGGGCGAGCCTCCCCAAGCCCTGCCCAGCTTCTAGCGTTCGCGCCCGGGAAGGAGCAGGCTGCGGGAGTGTGGGAGACGTGAGTGGTGCCTGACTGGTGCCTCAGCTCAGCCCTCGCCTTCCCTTCGGACCTAGGAGCCAGGCGTCCTTGCAGAGGGCTTAGGGGCTGGGGGTGTGCACACTGCCAAAGCCTCCCGCGGGGAGAGCTCTTTCCGAGGGAAAGGAAGCGCCCCAGGCTGCATTCCCAAGCTGGTGCTTCCCCGCCCAGACTAAGCGCCGCACGGAGGGAATCAGGGTCCCGGTGCCCCTGGCTTGGGGAGGCAGCTCCACAGCCAGAGTGTTGCTCCGTTTGTGCCCAGAAAGCGCCTGCCAGACCGGGCCTTCCCTGGAGCTGTCCTCCCGCCTAGAGGCAGGTGGATGTGCTGTGCGGGCTTCCCCTGTGCGTTTGGGCTCCCTAGCACAGCCGCAGCGCAGGGGAACCAGCCCATGATCAGTGAGCTCCGGGCAGTACTTTGGTCCCAGGTTTGGAGCCCAATGCCCGGAACGCGGGAGAGAAGAGGCTGGCTGCCGGCGGGTGCTTGCAAGCCTGTACTGGGAAGGACCGAGTGAGCTTCCACACCGGCGGAGCTCCAGCTCTGCGCCCAGGCGCGATAGCACAGAGCCCCGGCCGAGAGGCTGCTCTGTGCTGGGCGAGCCTCCCCAAGCCCTGCCCAGCTTCTAGCGTTCGCGCCCGGGAAGGAGCAGGCTGCGGGAGTGTGGGAGACGTGAGTGGTGCCTGACTGGTGCCTCAGCTCAGCCCTCGCCTTCCCTTCGGACCTAGGAGCCAGGCGTCCTTGCAGAGGGCTTAGGGGCTGGGGGTGTGCACACTGCCAAAGCCTCCCGCGGGGAGAGCTCTTTCCGAGGGAAAGGAAGCGCCCCAGGCTGCATTCCCAAGCTGGTGCTTCCCCGCCCAGACTAAGCGCCGCACGGAGGGAATCAGGGTCCCGGTGCCCCTGGCTTGGGGAGGCAGCTCCACAGCCAGAGTGTTGCTCCGTTTGTGCCCAGAAAGCGCCTGCCAGACCGGGCCTTCCCTGGAGCTGTCCTCCCGCCTAGAGGCAGGTGGATGTGCTGTGCGGGCTTCCCCTGTGCGTTTGGGCTCCCTAGCACAGCCGCAGCGCAGGGGAACCAGCCCATGATCAGTGAGCTCCGGGCAGTACTTTGGTCCCAGGTTTGGAGCCCAATGCCCGGAACGCGGGAGAGAAGAGGCTGGCTGCCGGCGGGTGCTTGCAAGCCTGTACTGGGAAGGACCGAGTGAGCTTCCACACCGGCGGAGCTCCAGCTCTGCGCCCAGGCGCGATAGCACAGAGCCCCGGCCGAGAGGCTGCTCTGTGCTGGGCGAGCCTCCCCAAGCCCTGCCCAGCTTCTAGCGTTCGCGCCCGGGAAGGAGCAGGCTGCGGGAGTGTGGGAGCCGTGAGTGGTGCCTGACTGGTGCCTCAGCTCAGCCCTCGCCTTCCCTTCGGACCTAGGAGCCAGGCGTCCTTGCAGAGGGCTTAGGGGCTGGGGGTGTGCACACTGCCAAAGCCTCCCGCGGGGAGAGCTCTTTCCGAGGGAAAGGAAGCGCCCCAGGCTGCATTCCCAAGCTGGTGCTTCCCCGCCCAGACTAAGCGCCGCACGGAGGGAATCAGGGTCCCGGTGCCCCTGGCTTGGGGAGGCAGCTCCACAGCCAGAGTGTTGCTCCGTTTGTGCCCAGAAAGCGCCTGCCAGACCGGGCCTTCCCTGGAGCTGTCCTCCCGCCTAGAGGCAGGTGGATGTGCTGTGCGGGCTTCCCCTGTGCGTTTGGGCTCCCTAGCACAGCCGCAGCGCAGGGGAACCAGCCCATGATCAGTGAGCTCCGGGCAGTACTTTGGTCCCAGGTTTGGAGCCCAATGCCCGGAACGCGGGAGAGAAGAGGCTGGCTGCCGGCGGGTGCTTGCAAGCCTGTACTGGGAAGGACCGAGTGAGCTTCCACACCGGCGGAGCTCCAGCTCTGCGCCCAGGCGCGATAGCACAGAGCCCCGGCCGAGAGGCTGCTCTGTGCTGGGCGAGCCTCCCCAAGCCCTGCCCAGCTTCTAGCGTTCGCGCCCGGGAAGGAGCAGGCTGCGGGAGTGTGGGAGACGTGAGTGGTGCCTGACTGGTGCCTCAGCTCAGCCCTCGCCTTCCCTTCGGACCTAGGAGCCAGGCGTCCTTGCAGAGGGCTTAGGGGCTGGGGGTGTGCACACTGCCAAAGCCTCCCGCGGGGAGAGCTCTTTCCGAGGGAAAGGAAGCGCCCCAGGCTGCATTCCCAAGCTGGTGCTTCCCCGCCCAGACTAAGCGCCGCACGGAGGGAATCAGGGTCCCGGTGCCCCTGGCTTGGGGAGGCAGCTCCACAGCCAGAGTGTTGCTCCGTTTGTGCCCAGAAAGCGCCTGCCAGACCGGGCCTTCCCTGGAGCTGTCCTCCCGCCTAGAGGCAGGTGGATGTGCTGTGCGGGCTTCCCCTGTGCGTTTGGGCTCCCTAGCACAGCCGCAGCGCAGGGGAACCAGCCCATGATCAGTGAGCTCCGGGCAGTACTTTGGTCCCAGGTTTGGAGCCCAATGCCCGGAACGCGGGAGAGAAGAGGCTGGCTGCCGGCGGGTGCTTGCAAGCCTGTACTGGGAAGGACCGAGTGAGCTTCCACACCGGCGGAGCTCCAGCTCTGCGCCCAGGCGCGATAGCACAGAGCCCCGGCCGAGAGGCTGCTCTGTGCTGGGCGAGCCTCCCCAAGCCCTGCCCAGCTTCTAGCGTTCGCGCCCGGGAAGGAGCAGGCTGCGGGAGTGTGGGAGACGTGAGTGGTGCCTGACTGGTGCCTCAGCTCAGCCCTCGCCTTCCCTTCGGACCTAGGAGCCAGGCGTCCTTGCAGAGGGCTTAGGGGCTGGGGGTGTGCACACTGCCAAAGCCTCCCGCGGGGAGAGCTCTTTCCGAGGGAAAGGAAGCGCCCCAGGCTGCATTCCCAAGCTGGTGCTTCCCCGCCCAGACTAAGCGCCGCACGGAGGGAATCAGGGTCCCGGTGCCCCTGGCTTGGGGAGGCAGCTCCACAGCCAGAGTGTTGCTCCGTTTGTGCCCAGAAAGCGCCTGCCAGACCGGGCCTTCCCTGGAGCTGTCCTCCCGCCTAGAGGCAGGTGGATGTGCTGTGCGGGCTTCCCCTGTGCGTTTGGGCTCCCTAGCACAGCCGCAGCGCAGGGGAACCAGCCCATGATCAGTGAGCTCCGGGCAGTACTTTGGTCCCAGGTTTGGAGCCCAATGCCCGGAACGCGGGAGAGAAGAGGCTGGCTGCCGGCGGGTGCTTGCAAGCCTGTACTGGGAAGGACCGAGTGAGCTTCCACACCGGCGGAGCTCCAGCTCTGCGCCCAGGCGCGATAGCACAGAGCCCCGGCCGAGAGGCTGCTCTGTGCTGGGCGAGCCTCCCCAAGCCCTGCCCAGCTTCTAGCGTTCGCGCCCGGGAAGGAGCAGGCTGCGGGAGTGTGGGAGACGTGAGTGGTGCCTGACTGGTGCCTCAGCTCAGCCCTCGCCTTCCCTTCGGACCTAGGAGCCAGGCGTCCTTGCAGAGGGCTTAGGGGCTGGGGGTGTGCACACTGCCAAAGCCTCCCGCGGGGAGAGCTCTTTCCGAGGGAAAGGAAGCGCCCCAGGCTGCATTCCCAAGCTGGTGCTTCCCCGCCCAGACTAAGCGCCGCACGGAGGGAATCAGGGTCCCGGTGCCCCTGGCTTGGGGAGGCAGCTCCACAGCCAGAGTGTTGCTCCGTTTGTGCCCAGAAAGCGCCTGCCAGACCGGGCCTTCCCTGGAGCTGTCCTCCCGCCTAGAGGCAGGTGGATGTGCTGTGCGGGCTTCCCCTGTGCGTTTGGGCTCCCTAGCACAGCCGCAGCGCAGGGGAACCAGCCCATGATCAGTGAGCTCCGGGCAGTACTTTGGTCCCAGGTTTGGAGCCCAATGCCCGGAACGCGGGAGAGAAGAGGCTGGCTGCCGGCGGGTGCTTGCAAGCCTGTACTGGGAAGGACCGAGTGAGCTTCCACACCGGCGGAGCTCCAGCTCTGCGCCCAGGCGCGATAGCACAGAGCCCCGGCCGAGAGGCTGCTCTGTGCTGGGCGAGCCTCCCCAAGCCCTGCCCAGCTTCTAGCGTTCGCGCCCGGGAAGGAGCAGGCTGCGGGAGTGTGGGAGACGTGAGTGGTGCCTGACTGGTGCCTCAGCTCAGCCCTCGCCTTCCCTTCGGACCTAGGAGCCAGGCGTCCTTGCAGAGGGCTTAGGGGCTGGGGGTGTGCACACTGCCAAAGCCTCCCGCGGGGAGAGCTCTTTCCGAGGGAAAGGAAGCGCCCCAGGCTGCATTCCCAAGCTGGTGCTTCCCCGCCCAGACTAAGCGCCGCACGGAGGGAATCAGGGTCCCGGTGCCCCTGGCTTGGGGAGGCAGCTCCACAGCCAGAGTGTTGCTCCGTTTGTGCCCAGAAAGCGCCTGCCAGACCGGGCCTTCCCTGGAGCTGTCCTCCCGCCTAGAGGCAGGTGGATGTGCTGTGCGGGCTTCCCCTGTGCGTTTGGGCTCCCTAGCACAGCCGCAGCGCAGGGGAACCAGCCCATGATCAGTGAGCTCCGGGCAGTACTTTGGTCCCAGGTTTGGAGCCCAATGCCCGGAACGCGGGAGAGAAGAGGCTGGCTGCCGGCGGGTGCTTGCAAGCCTGTACTGGGAAGGACCGAGTGAGCTTCCACACCGGCGGAGCTCCAGCTCTGCGCCCAGGCGCGATAGCACAGAGCCCCGGCCGAGAGGCTGCTCTGTGCTGGGCGAGCCTCCCCAAGCCCTGCCCAGCTTCTAGCGTTCGCGCCCGGGAAGGAGCAGGCTGCGGGAGTGTGGGAGACGTGAGTGGTGCCTGACTGGTGCCTCAGCTCAGCCCTCGCCTTCCCTTCGGACCTAGGAGCCAGGCGTCCTTGCAGAGGGCTTAGGGGCTGGGGGTGTGCACACTGCCAAAGCCTCCCGCGGGGAGAGCTCTTTCCGAGGGAAAGGAAGCGCCCCAGGCTGCATTCCCAAGCTGGTGCTTCCCCGCCCAGACTAAGCGCCGCACGGAGGGAATCAGGGTCCCGGTGCCCCTGGCTTGGGGAGGCAGCTCCACAGCCAGAGTGTTGCTCCGTTTGTGCCCAGAAAGCGCCTGCCAGACCGGGCCTTCCCTGGAGCTGTCCTCCCGCCTAGAGGCAGGTGGATGTGCTGTGCGGGCTTCCCCTGTGCGTTTGGGCTCCCTAGCACAGCCGCAGCGCAGGGGAACCAGCCCATGATCAGTGAGCTCCGGGCAGTACTTTGGTCCCAGGTTTGGAGCCCAATGCCCGGAACGCGGGAGAGAAGAGGCTGGCTGCCGGCGGGTGCTTGCAAGCCTGTACTGGGAAGGACCGAGTGAGCTTCCACACCGGCGGAGCTCCAGCTCTGCGCCCAGGCGCGATAGCACAGAGCCCCGGCCGAGAGGCTGCTCTGTGCTGGGCGAGCCTCCCCAAGCCCTGCCCAGCTTCTAGCGTTCGCGCCCGGGAAGGAGCAGGCTGCGGGAGTGTGGGAGACGTGAGTGGTGCCTGACTGGTGCCTCAGCTCAGCCCTCGCCTTCCCTTCGGACCTAGGAGCCAGGCGTCCTTGCAGAGGGCTTAGGGGCTGGGGGTGTGCACACTGCCAAAGCCTCCCGCGGGGAGAGCTCTTTCCGAGGGAAAGGAAGCGCCCCAGGCTGCATTCCCAAGCTGGTGCTTCCCCGCCCAGACTAAGCGCCGCACGGAGGGAATCAGGGTCCCGGTGCCCCTGGCTTGGGGAGGCAGCTCCACAGCCAGAGTGTTGCTCCGTTTGTGCCCAGAAAGCGCCTGCCAGACCGGGCCTTCCCTGGAGCTGTCCTCCCGCCTAGAGGCAGGTGGATGTGCTGTGCGGGCTTCCCCTGTGCGTTTGGGCTCCCTAGCACAGCCGCAGCGCAGGGGAACCAGCCCATGATCAGTGAGCTCCGGGCAGTACTTTGGTCCCAGGTTTGGAGCCCAATGCCCGGAACGCGGGAGAGAAGAGGCTGGCTGCCGGCGGGTGCTTGCAAGCCTGTACTGGGAAGGACCGAGTGAGCTTCCACACCGGCGGAGCTCCAGCTCTGCGCCCAGGCGCGATAGCACAGAGCCCCGGCCGAGAGGCTGCTCTGTGCTGGGCGAGCCTCCCCAAGCCCTGCCCAGCTTCTAGCGTTCGCGCCCGGGAAGGAGCAGGCTGCGGGAGTGTGGGAGACGTGAGTGGTGCCTGACTGGTGCCTCAGCTCAGCCCTCGCCTTCCCTTCGGACCTAGGAGCCAGGCGTCCTTGCAGAGGGCTTAGGGGCTGGGGGTGTGCACACTGCCAAAGCCTCCCGCGGGGAGAGCTCTTTCCGAGGGAAAGGAAGCGCCCCAGGCTGCATTCCCAAGCTGGTGCTTCCCCGCCCAGACTAAGCGCCGCACGGAGGGAATCAGGGTCCCGGTGCCCCTGGCTTGGGGAGGCAGCTCCACAGCCAGAGTGTTGCTCCGTTTGTGCCCAGAAAGCGCCTGCCAGACCGGGCCTTCCCTGGAGCTGTCCTCCCGCCTAGAGGCAGGTGGATGTGCTGTGCGGGCTTCCCCTGTGCGTTTGGGCTCCCTAGCACAGCCGCAGCGCAGGGGAACCAGCCCATGATCAGTGAGCTCCGGGCAGTACTTTGGTCCCAGGTTTGGAGCCCAATGCCCGGAACGCGGGAGAGAAGAGGCTGGCTGCCGGCGGGTGCTTGCAAGCCTGTACTGGGAAGGACCGAGTGAGCTTCCACACCGGCGGAGCTCCAGCTCTGCGCCCAGGCGCGATAGCACAGAGCCCCGGCCGAGAGGCTGCTCTGTGCTGGGCGAGCCTCCCCAAGCCCTGCCCAGCTTCTAGCGTTCGCGCCCGGGAAGGAGCAGGCTGCGGGAGTGTGGGAGACGTGAGTGGTGCCTGACTGGTGCCTCAGCTCAGCCCTCGCCTTCCCTTCGGACCTAGGAGCCAGGCGTCCTTGCAGAGGGCTTAGGGGCTGGGGGTGTGCACACTGCCAAAGCCTCCCGCGGGGAGAGCTCTTTCCGAGGGAAAGGAAGCGCCCCAGGCTGCATTCCCAAGCTGGTGCTTCCCCGCCCAGACTAAGCGCCGCACGGAGGGAATCAGGGTCCCGGTGCCCCTGGCTTGGGGAGGCAGCTCCACAGCCAGAGTGTTGCTCCGTTTGTGCCCAGAAAGCGCCTGCCAGACCGGGCCTTCCCTGGAGCTGTCCTCCCGCCTAGAGGCAGGTGGATGTGCTGTGCGGGCTTCCCCTGTGCGTTTGGGCTCCCTAGCACAGCCGCAGCGCAGGGGAACCAGCCCATGATCAGTGAGCTCCGGGCAGTACTTTGGTCCCAGGTTTGGAGCCCAATGCCCGGAACGCGGGAGAGAAGAGGCTGGCTGCCGGCGGGTGCTTGCAAGCCTGTACTGGGAAGGACCGAGTGAGCTTCCACACCGGCGGAGCTCCAGCTCTGCGCCCAGGCGCGATAGCACAGAGCCCCGGCCGAGAGGCTGCTCTGTGCTGGGCGAGCCTCCCCAAGCCCTGCCCAGCTTCTAGCGTTCGCGCCCGGGAAGGAGCAGGCTGCGGGAGTGTGGGAGACGTGAGTGGTGCCTGACTGGTGCCTCAGCTCAGCCCTCGCCTTCCCTTCGGACCTAGGAGCCAGGCGTCCTTGCAGAGGGCTTAGGGGCTGGGGGTGTGCACACTGCCAAAGCCTCCCGCGGGGAGAGCTCTTTCCGAGGGAAAGGAAGCGCCCCAGGCTGCATTCCCAAGCTGGTGCTTCCCCGCCCAGACTAAGCGCCGCACGGAGGGAATCAGGGTCCCGGTGCCCCTGGCTTGGGGAGGCAGCTCCACAGCCAGAGTGTTGCTCCGTTTGTGCCCAGAAAGCGCCTGCCAGACCGGGCCTTCCCTGGAGCTGTCCTCCCGCCTAGAGGCAGGTGGATGTGCTGTGCGGGCTTCCCCTGTGCGTTTGGGCTCCCTAGCACAGCCGCAGCGCAGGGGAACCAGCCCATGATCAGTGAGCTCCGGGCAGTACTTTGGTCCCAGGTTTGGAGCCCAATGCCCGGAACGCGGGAGAGAAGAGGCTGGCTGCCGGCGGGTGCTTGCAAGCCTGTACTGGGAAGGACCGAGTGAGCTTCCACACCGGCGGAGCTCCAGCTCTGCGCCCAGGCGCGATAGCACAGAGCCCCGGCCGAGAGGCTGCTCTGTGCTGGGCGAGCCTCCCCAAGCCCTGCCCAGCTTCTAGCGTTCGCGCCCGGGAAGGAGCAGGCTGCGGGAGTGTGGGAGACGTGAGTGGTGCCTGACTGGTGCCTCAGCTCAGCCCTCGCCTTCCCTTCGGACCTAGGAGCCAGGCGTCCTTGCAGAGGGCTTAGGGGCTGGGGGTGTGCACACTGCCAAAGCCTCCCGCGGGGAGAGCTCTTTCCGAGGGAAAGGAAGCGCCCCAGGCTGCATTCCCAAGCTGGTGCTTCCCCGCCCAGACTAAGCGCCGCACGGAGGGAATCAGGGTCCCGGTGCCCCTGGCTTGGGGAGGCAGCTCCACAGCCAGAGTGTTGCTCCGTTTGTGCCCAGAAAGCGCCTGCCAGACCGGGCCTTCCCTGGAGCTGTCCTCCCGCCTAGAGGCAGGTGGATGTGCTGTGCGGGCTTCCCCTGTGCGTTTGGGCTCCCTAGCACAGCCGCAGCGCAGGGGAACCAGCCCATGATCAGTGAGCTCCGGGCAGTACTTTGGTCCCAGGTTTGGAGCCCAATGCCCGGAACGCGGGAGAGAAGAGGCTGGCTGCCGGCGGGTGCTTGCAAGCCTGTACTGGGAAGGACCGAGTGAGCTTCCACACCGGCGGAGCTCCAGCTCTGCGCCCAGGCGCGATAGCACAGAGCCCCGGCCGAGAGGCTGCTCTGTGCTGGGCGAGCCTCCCCAAGCCCTGCCCAGCTTCTAGCGTTCGCGCCCGGGAAGGAGCAGGCTGCGGGAGTGTGGGAGACGTGAGTGGTGCCTGACTGGTGCCTCAGCTCAGCCCTCGCCTTCCCTTCGGACCTAGGAGCCAGGCGTCCTTGCAGAGGGCTTAGGGGCTGGGGGTGTGCACACTGCCAAAGCCTCCCGCGGGGAGAGCTCTTTCCGAGGGAAAGGAAGCGCCCCAGGCTGCATTCCCAAGCTGGTGCTTCCCCGCCCAGACTAAGCGCCGCACGGAGGGAATCAGGGTCCCGGTGCCCCTGGCTTGGGGAGGCAGCTCCACAGCCAGAGTGTTGCTCCGTTTGTGCCCAGAAAGCGCCTGCCAGACCGGGCCTTCCCTGGAGCTGTCCTCCCGCCTAGAGGCAGGTGGATGTGCTGTGCGGGCTTCCCCTGTGCGTTTGGGCTCCCTAGCACAGCCGCAGCGCAGGGGAACCAGCCCATGATCAGTGAGCTCCGGGCAGTACTTTGGTCCCAGGTTTGGAGCCCAATGCCCGGAACGCGGGAGAGAAGAGGCTGGCTGCCGGCGGGTGCTTGCAAGCCTGTACTGGGAAGGACCGAGTGAGCTTCCACACCGGCGGAGCTCCAGCTCTGCGCCCAGGCGCGATAGCACAGAGCCCCGGCCGAGAGGCTGCTCTGTGCTGGGCGAGCCTCCCCAAGCCCTGCCCAGCTTCTAGCGTTCGCGCCCGGGAAGGAGCAGGCTGCGGGAGTGTGGGAGACGTGAGTGGTGCCTGACTGGTGCCTCAGCTCAGCCCTCGCCTTCCCTTCGGACCTAGGAGCCAGGCGTCCTTGCAGAGGGCTTAGGGGCTGGGGGTGTGCACACTGCCAAAGCCTCCCGCGGGGAGAGCTCTTTCCGAGGGAAAGGAAGCGCCCCAGGCTGCATTCCCAAGCTGGTGCTTCCCCGCCCAGACTAAGCGCCGCACGGAGGGAATCAGGGTCCCGGTGCCCCTGGCTTGGGGAGGCAGCTCCACAGCCAGAGTGTTGCTCCGTTTGTGCCCAGAAAGCGCCTGCCAGACCGGGCCTTCCCTGGAGCTGTCCTCCCGCCTAGAGGCAGGTGGATGTGCTGTGCGGGCTTCCCCTGTGCGTTTGGGCTCCCTAGCACAGCCGCAGCGCAGGGGAACCAGCCCATGATCAGTGAGCTCCGGGCAGTACTTTGGTCCCAGGTTTGGAGCCCAATGCCCGGAACGCGGGAGAGAAGAGGCTGGCTGCCGGCGGGTGCTTGCAAGCCTGTACTGGGAAGGACCGAGTGAGCTTCCACACCGGCGGAGCTCCAGCTCTGCGCCCAGGCGCGATAGCACAGAGCCCCGGCCGAGAGGCTGCTCTGTGCTGGGCGAGCCTCCCCAAGCCCTGCCCAGCTTCTAGCGTTCGCGCCCGGGAAGGAGCAGGCTGCGGGAGTGTGGGAGACGTGAGTGGTGCCTGACTGGTGCCTCAGCTCAGCCCTCGCCTTCCCTTCGGACCTAGGAGCCAGGCGTCCTTGCAGAGGGCTTAGGGGCTGGGGGTGTGCACACTGCCAAAGCCTCCCGCGGGGAGAGCTCTTTCCGAGGGAAAGGAAGCGCCCCAGGCTGCATTCCCAAGCTGGTGCTTCCCCGCCCAGACTAAGCGCCGCACGGAGGGAATCAGGGTCCCGGTGCCCCTGGCTTGGGGAGGCAGCTCCACAGCCAGAGTGTTGCTCCGTTTGTGCCCAGAAAGCGCCTGCCAGACCGGGCCTTCCCTGGAGCTGTCCTCCCGCCTAGAGGCAGGTGGATGTGCTGTGCGGGCTTCCCCTGTGCGTTTGGGCTCCCTAGCACAGCCGCAGCGCAGGGGAACCAGCCCATGATCAGTGAGCTCCGGGCAGTACTTTGGTCCCAGGTTTGGAGCCCAATGCCCGGAACGCGGGAGAGAAGAGGCTGGCTGCCGGCGGGTGCTTGCAAGCCTGTACTGGGAAGGACCGAGTGAGCTTCCACACCGGCGGAGCTCCAGCTCTGCGCCCAGGCGCGATAGCACAGAGCCCCGGCCGAGAGGCTGCTCTGTGCTGGGCGAGCCTCCCCAAGCCCTGCCCAGCTTCTAGCGTTCGCGCCCGGGAAGGAGCAGGCTGCGGGAGTGTGGGAGCCGTGAGTGGTGCCTGACTGGTGCCTCAGCTCAGCCCTCGCCTTCCCTTCGGACCTAGGAGCCAGGCGTCCTTGCAGAGGGCTTAGGGGCTGGGGGTGTGCACACTGCCAAAGCCTCCCGCGGGGAGAGCTCTTTCCGAGGGAAAGGAAGCGCCCCAGGCTGCATTCCCAAGCTGGTGCTTCCCCGCCCAGACTAAGCGCCGCACGGAGGGAATCAGGGTCCCGGTGCCCCTGGCTTGGGGAGGCAGCTCCACAGCCAGAGTGTTGCTCCGTTTGTGCCCAGAAAGCGCCTGCCAGACCGGGCCTTCCCTGGAGCTGTCCTCCCGCCTAGAGGCAGGTGGATGTGCTGTGCGGGCTTCCCCTGTGCGTTTGGGCTCCCTAGCACAGCCGCAGCGCAGGGGAACCAGCCCATGATCAGTGAGCTCCGGGCAGTACTTTGGTCCCAGGTTTGGAGCCCAATGCCCGGAACGCGGGAGAGAAGAGGCTGGCTGCCGGCGGGTGCTTGCAAGCCTGTACTGGGAAGGACCGAGTGAGCTTCCACACCGGCGGAGCTCCAGCTCTGCGCCCAGGCGCGATAGCACAGAGCCCCGGCCGAGAGGCTGCTCTGTGCTGGGCGAGCCTCCCCAAGCCCTGCCCAGCTTCTAGCGTTCGCGCCCGGGAAGGAGCAGGCTGCGGGAGTGTGGGAGACGTGAGTGGTGCCTGACTGGTGCCTCAGCTCAGCCCTCGCCTTCCCTTCGGACCTAGGAGCCAGGCGTCCTTGCAGAGGGCTTAGGGGCTGGGGGTGTGCACACTGCCAAAGCCTCCCGCGGGGAGAGCTCTTTCCGAGGGAAAGGAAGCGCCCCAGGCTGCATTCCCAAGCTGGTGCTTCCCCGCCCAGACTAAGCGCCGCACGGAGGGAATCAGGGTCCCGGTGCCCCTGGCTTGGGGAGGCAGCTCCACAGCCAGAGTGTTGCTCCGTTTGTGCCCAGAAAGCGCCTGCCAGACCGGGCCTTCCCTGGAGCTGTCCTCCCGCCTAGAGGCAGGTGGATGTGCTGTGCGGGCTTCCCCTGTGCGTTTGGGCTCCCTAGCACAGCCGCAGCGCAGGGGAACCAGCCCATGATCAGTGAGCTCCGGGCAGTACTTTGGTCCCAGGTTTGGAGCCCAATGCCCGGAACGCGGGAGAGAAGAGGCTGGCTGCCGGCGGGTGCTTGCAAGCCTGTACTGGGAAGGACCGAGTGAGCTTCCACACCGGCGGAGCTCCAGCTCTGCGCCCAGGCGCGATAGCACAGAGCCCCGGCCGAGAGGCTGCTCTGTGCTGGGCGAGCCTCCCCAAGCCCTGCCCAGCTTCTAGCGTTCGCGCCCGGGAAGGAGCAGGCTGCGGGAGTGTGGGAGACGTGAGTGGTGCCTGACTGGTGCCTCAGCTCAGCCCTCGCCTTCCCTTCGGACCTAGGAGCCAGGCGTCCTTGCAGAGGGCTTAGGGGCTGGGGGTGTGCACACTGCCAAAGCCTCCCGCGGGGAGAGCTCTTTCCGAGGGAAAGGAAGCGCCCCAGGCTGCATTCCCAAGCTGGTGCTTCCCCGCCCAGACTAAGCGCCGCACGGAGGGAATCAGGGTCCCGGTGCCCCTGGCTTGGGGAGGCAGCTCCACAGCCAGAGTGTTGCTCCGTTTGTGCCCAGAAAGCGCCTGCCAGACCGGGCCTTCCCTGGAGCTGTCCTCCCGCCTAGAGGCAGGTGGATGTGCTGTGCGGGCTTCCCCTGTGCGTTTGGGCTCCCTAGCACAGCCGCAGCGCAGGGGAACCAGCCCATGATCAGTGAGCTCCGGGCAGTACTTTGGTCCCAGGTTTGGAGCCCAATGCCCGGAACGCGGGAGAGAAGAGGCTGGCTGCCGGCGGGTGCTTGCAAGCCTGTACTGGGAAGGACCGAGTGAGCTTCCACACCGGCGGAGCTCCAGCTCTGCGCCCAGGCGCGATAGCACAGAGCCCCGGCCGAGAGGCTGCTCTGTGCTGGGCGAGCCTCCCCAAGCCCTGCCCAGCTTCTAGCGTTCGCGCCCGGGAAGGAGCAGGCTGCGGGAGTGTGGGAGACGTGAGTGGTGCCTGACTGGTGCCTCAGCTCAGCCCTCGCCTTCCCTTCGGACCTAGGAGCCAGGCGTCCTTGCAGAGGGCTTAGGGGCTGGGGGTGTGCACACTGCCAAAGCCTCCCGCGGGGAGAGCTCTTTCCGAGGGAAAGGAAGCGCCCCAGGCTGCATTCCCAAGCTGGTGCTTCCCCGCCCAGACTAAGCGCCGCACGGAGGGAATCAGGGTCCCGGTGCCCCTGGCTTGGGGAGGCAGCTCCACAGCCAGAGTGTTGCTCCGTTTGTGCCCAGAAAGCGCCTGCCAGACCGGGCCTTCCCTGGAGCTGTCCTCCCGCCTAGAGGCAGGTGGATGTGCTGTGCGGGCTTCCCCTGTGCGTTTGGGCTCCCTAGCACAGCCGCAGCGCAGGGGAACCAGCCCATGATCAGTGAGCTCCGGGCAGTACTTTGGTCCCAGGTTTGGAGCCCAATGCCCGGAACGCGGGAGAGAAGAGGCTGGCTGCCGGCGGGTGCTTGCAAGCCTGTACTGGGAAGGACCGAGTGAGCTTCCACACCGGCGGAGCTCCAGCTCTGCGCCCAGGCGCGATAGCACAGAGCCCCGGCCGAGAGGCTGCTCTGTGCTGGGCGAGCCTCCCCAAGCCCTGCCCAGCTTCTAGCGTTCGCGCCCGGGAAGGAGCAGGCTGCGGGAGTGTGGGAGACGTGAGTGGTGCCTGACTGGTGCCTCAGCTCAGCCCTCGCCTTCCCTTCGGACCTAGGAGCCAGGCGTCCTTGCAGAGGGCTTAGGGGCTGGGGGTGTGCACACTGCCAAAGCCTCCCGCGGGGAGAGCTCTTTCCGAGGGAAAGGAAGCGCCCCAGGCTGCATTCCCAAGCTGGTGCTTCCCCGCCCAGACTAAGCGCCGCACGGAGGGAATCAGGGTCCCGGTGCCCCTGGCTTGGGGAGGCAGCTCCACAGCCAGAGTGTTGCTCCGTTTGTGCCCAGAAAGCGCCTGCCAGACCGGGCCTTCCCTGGAGCTGTCCTCCCGCCTAGAGGCAGGTGGATGTGCTGTGCGGGCTTCCCCTGTGCGTTTGGGCTCCCTAGCACAGCCGCAGCGCAGGGGAACCAGCCCATGATCAGTGAGCTCCGGGCAGTACTTTGGTCCCAGGTTTGGAGCCCAATGCCCGGAACGCGGGAGAGAAGAGGCTGGCTGCCGGCGGGTGCTTGCAAGCCTGTACTGGGAAGGACCGAGTGAGCTTCCACACCGGCGGAGCTCCAGCTCTGCGCCCAGGCGCGATAGCACAGAGCCCCGGCCGAGAGGCTGCTCTGTGCTGGGCGAGCCTCCCCAAGCCCTGCCCAGCTTCTAGCGTTCGCGCCCGGGAAGGAGCAGGCTGCGGGAGTGTGGGAGACGTGAGTGGTGCCTGACTGGTGCCTCAGCTCAGCCCTCGCCTTCCCTTCGGACCTAGGAGCCAGGCGTCCTTGCAGAGGGCTTAGGGGCTGGGGGTGTGCACACTGCCAAAGCCTCCCGCGGGGAGAGCTCTTTCCGAGGGAAAGGAAGCGCCCCAGGCTGCATTCCCAAGCTGGTGCTTCCCCGCCCAGACTAAGCGCCGCACGGAGGGAATCAGGGTCCCGGTGCCCCTGGCTTGGGGAGGCAGCTCCACAGCCAGAGTGTTGCTCCGTTTGTGCCCAGAAAGCGCCTGCCAGACCGGGCCTTCCCTGGAGCTGTCCTCCCGCCTAGAGGCAGGTGGATGTGCTGTGCGGGCTTCCCCTGTGCGTTTGGGCTCCCTAGCACAGCCGCAGCGCAGGGGAACCAGCCCATGATCAGTGAGCTCCGGGCAGTACTTTGGTCCCAGGTTTGGAGCCCAATGCCCGGAACGCGGGAGAGAAGAGGCTGGCTGCCGGCGGGTGCTTGCAAGCCTGTACTGGGAAGGACCGAGTGAGCTTCCACACCGGCGGAGCTCCAGCTCTGCGCCCAGGCGCGATAGCACAGAGCCCCGGCCGAGAGGCTGCTCTGTGCTGGGCGAGCCTCCCCAAGCCCTGCCCAGCTTCTAGCGTTCGCGCCCGGGAAGGAGCAGGCTGCGGGAGTGTGGGAGACGTGAGTGGTGCCTGACTGGTGCCTCAGCTCAGCCCTCGCCTTCCCTTCGGACCTAGGAGCCAGGCGTCCTTGCAGAGGGCTTAGGGGCTGGGGGTGTGCACACTGCCAAAGCCTCCCGCGGGGAGAGCTCTTTCCGAGGGAAAGGAAGCGCCCCAGGCTGCATTCCCAAGCTGGTGCTTCCCCGCCCAGACTAAGCGCCGCACGGAGGGAATCAGGGTCCCGGTGCCCCTGGCTTGGGGAGGCAGCTCCACAGCCAGAGTGTTGCTCCGTTTGTGCCCAGAAAGCGCCTGCCAGACCGGGCCTTCCCTGGAGCTGTCCTCCCGCCTAGAGGCAGGTGGATGTGCTGTGCGGGCTTCCCCTGTGCGTTTGGGCTCCCTAGCACAGCCGCAGCGCAGGGGAACCAGCCCATGATCAGTGAGCTCCGGGCAGTACTTTGGTCCCAGGTTTGGAGCCCAATGCCCGGAACGCGGGAGAGAAGAGGCTGGCTGCCGGCGGGTGCTTGCAAGCCTGTACTGGGAAGGACCGAGTGAGCTTCCACACCGGCGGAGCTCCAGCTCTGCGCCCAGGCGCGATAGCACAGAGCCCCGGCCGAGAGGCTGCTCTGTGCTGGGCGAGCCTCCCCAAGCCCTGCCCAGCTTCTAGCGTTCGCGCCCGGGAAGGAGCAGGCTGCGGGAGTGTGGGAGACGTGAGTGGTGCCTGACTGGTGCCTCAGCTCAGCCCTCGCCTTCCCTTCGGACCTAGGAGCCAGGCGTCCTTGCAGAGGGCTTAGGGGCTGGGGGTGTGCACACTGCCAAAGCCTCCCGCGGGGAGAGCTCTTTCCGAGGGAAAGGAAGCGCCCCAGGCTGCATTCCCAAGCTGGTGCTTCCCCGCCCAGACTAAGCGCCGCACGGAGGGAATCAGGGTCCCGGTGCCCCTGGCTTGGGGAGGCAGCTCCACAGCCAGAGTGTTGCTCCGTTTGTGCCCAGAAAGCGCCTGCCAGACCGGGCCTTCCCTGGAGCTGTCCTCCCGCCTAGAGGCAGGTGGATGTGCTGTGCGGGCTTCCCCTGTGCGTTTGGGCTCCCTAGCACAGCCGCAGCGCAGGGGAACCAGCCCATGATCAGTGAGCTCCGGGCAGTACTTTGGTCCCAGGTTTGGAGCCCAATGCCCGGAACGCGGGAGAGAAGAGGCTGGCTGCCGGCGGGTGCTTGCAAGCCTGTACTGGGAAGGACCGAGTGAGCTTCCACACCGGCGGAGCTCCAGCTCTGCGCCCAGGCGCGATAGCACAGAGCCCCGGCCGAGAGGCTGCTCTGTGCTGGGCGAGCCTCCCCAAGCCCTGCCCAGCTTCTAGCGTTCGCGCCCGGGAAGGAGCAGGCTGCGGGAGTGTGGGAGACGTGAGTGGTGCCTGACTGGTGCCTCAGCTCAGCCCTCGCCTTCCCTTCGGACCTAGGAGCCAGGCGTCCTTGCAGAGGGCTTAGGGGCTGGGGGTGTGCACACTGCCAAAGCCTCCCGCGGGGAGAGCTCTTTCCGAGGGAAAGGAAGCGCCCCAGGCTGCATTCCCAAGCTGGTGCTTCCCCGCCCAGACTAAGCGCCGCACGGAGGGAATCAGGGTCCCGGTGCCCCTGGCTTGGGGAGGCAGCTCCACAGCCAGAGTGTTGCTCCGTTTGTGCCCAGAAAGCGCCTGCCAGACCGGGCCTTCCCTGGAGCTGTCCTCCCGCCTAGAGGCAGGTGGATGTGCTGTGCGGGCTTCCCCTGTGCGTTTGGGCTCCCTAGCACAGCCGCAGCGCAGGGGAACCAGCCCATGATCAGTGAGCTCCGGGCAGTACTTTGGTCCCAGGTTTGGAGCCCAATGCCCGGAACGCGGGAGAGAAGAGGCTGGCTGCCGGCGGGTGCTTGCAAGCCTGTACTGGGAAGGACCGAGTGAGCTTCCACACCGGCGGAGCTCCAGCTCTGCGCCCAGGCGCGATAGCACAGAGCCCCGGCCGAGAGGCTGCTCTGTGCTGGGCGAGCCTCCCCAAGCCCTGCCCAGCTTCTAGCGTTCGCGCCCGGGAAGGAGCAGGCTGCGGGAGTGTGGGAGACGTGAGTGGTGCCTGACTGGTGCCTCAGCTCAGCCCTCGCCTTCCCTTCGGACCTAGGAGCCAGGCGTCCTTGCAGAGGGCTTAGGGGCTGGGGGTGTGCACACTGCCAAAGCCTCCCGCGGGGAGAGCTCTTTCCGAGGGAAAGGAAGCGCCCCAGGCTGCATTCCCAAGCTGGTGCTTCCCCGCCCAGACTAAGCGCCGCACGGAGGGAATCAGGGTCCCGGTGCCCCTGGCTTGGGGAGGCAGCTCCACAGCCAGAGTGTTGCTCCGTTTGTGCCCAGAAAGCGCCTGCCAGACCGGGCCTTCCCTGGAGCTGTCCTCCCGCCTAGAGGCAGGTGGATGTGCTGTGCGGGCTTCCCCTGTGCGTTTGGGCTCCCTAGCACAGCCGCAGCGCAGGGGAACCAGCCCATGATCAGTGAGCTCCGGGCAGTACTTTGGTCCCAGGTTTGGAGCCCAATGCCCGGAACGCGGGAGAGAAGAGGCTGGCTGCCGGCGGGTGCTTGCAAGCCTGTACTGGGAAGGACCGAGTGAGCTTCCACACCGGCGGAGCTCCAGCTCTGCGCCCAGGCGCGATAGCACAGAGCCCCGGCCGAGAGGCTGCTCTGTGCTGGGCGAGCCTCCCCAAGCCCTGCCCAGCTTCTAGCGTTCGCGCCCGGGAAGGAGCAGGCTGCGGGAGTGTGGGAGACGTGAGTGGTGCCTGACTGGTGCCTCAGCTCAGCCCTCGCCTTCCCTTCGGACCTAGGAGCCAGGCGTCCTTGCAGAGGGCTTAGGGGCTGGGGGTGTGCACACTGCCAAAGCCTCCCGCGGGGAGAGCTCTTTCCGAGGGAAAGGAAGCGCCCCAGGCTGCATTCCCAAGCTGGTGCTTCCCCGCCCAGACTAAGCGCCGCACGGAGGGAATCAGGGTCCCGGTGCCCCTGGCTTGGGGAGGCAGCTCCACAGCCAGAGTGTTGCTCCGTTTGTGCCCAGAAAGCGCCTGCCAGACCGGGCCTTCCCTGGAGCTGTCCTCCCGCCTAGAGGCAGGTGGATGTGCTGTGCGGGCTTCCCCTGTGCGTTTGGGCTCCCTAGCACAGCCGCAGCGCAGGGGAACCAGCCCATGATCAGTGAGCTCCGGGCAGTACTTTGGTCCCAGGTTTGGAGCCCAATGCCCGGAACGCGGGAGAGAAGAGGCTGGCTGCCGGCGGGTGCTTGCAAGCCTGTACTGGGAAGGACCGAGTGAGCTTCCACACCGGCGGAGCTCCAGCTCTGCGCCCAGGCGCGATAGCACAGAGCCCCGGCCGAGAGGCTGCTCTGTGCTGGGCGAGCCTCCCCAAGCCCTGCCCAGCTTCTAGCGTTCGCGCCCGGGAAGGAGCAGGCTGCGGGAGTGTGGGAGACGTGAGTGGTGCCTGACTGGTGCCTCAGCTCAGCCCTCGCCTTCCCTTCGGACCTAGGAGCCAGGCGTCCTTGCAGAGGGCTTAGGGGCTGGGGGTGTGCACACTGCCAAAGCCTCCCGCGGGGAGAGCTCTTTCCGAGGGAAAGGAAGCGCCCCAGGCTGCATTCCCAAGCTGGTGCTTCCCCGCCCAGACTAAGCGCCGCACGGAGGGAATCAGGGTCCCGGTGCCCCTGGCTTGGGGAGGCAGCTCCACAGCCAGAGTGTTGCTCCGTTTGTGCCCAGAAAGCGCCTGCCAGACCGGGCCTTCCCTGGAGCTGTCCTCCCGCCTAGAGGCAGGTGGATGTGCTGTGCGGGCTTCCCCTGTGCGTTTGGGCTCCCTAGCACAGCCGCAGCGCAGGGGAACCAGCCCATGATCAGTGAGCTCCGGGCAGTACTTTGGTCCCAGGTTTGGAGCCCAATGCCCGGAACGCGGGAGAGAAGAGGCTGGCTGCCGGCGGGTGCTTGCAAGCCTGTACTGGGAAGGACCGAGTGAGCTTCCACACCGGCGGAGCTCCAGCTCTGCGCCCAGGCGCGATAGCACAGAGCCCCGGCCGAGAGGCTGCTCTGTGCTGGGCGAGCCTCCCCAAGCCCTGCCCAGCTTCTAGCGTTCGCGCCCGGGAAGGAGCAGGCTGCGGGAGTGTGGGAGACGTGAGTGGTGCCTGACTGGTGCCTCAGCTCAGCCCTCGCCTTCCCTTCGGACCTAGGAGCCAGGCGTCCTTGCAGAGGGCTTAGGGGCTGGGGGTGTGCACACTGCCAAAGCCTCCCGCGGGGAGAGCTCTTTCCGAGGGAAAGGAAGCGCCCCAGGCTGCATTCCCAAGCTGGTGCTTCCCCGCCCAGACTAAGCGCCGCACGGAGGGAATCAGGGTCCCGGTGCCCCTGGCTTGGGGAGGCAGCTCCACAGCCAGAGTGTTGCTCCGTTTGTGCCCAGAAAGCGCCTGCCAGACCGGGCCTTCCCTGGAGCTGTCCTCCCGCCTAGAGGCAGGTGGATGTGCTGTGCGGGCTTCCCCTGTGCGTTTGGGCTCCCTAGCACAGCCGCAGCGCAGGGGAACCAGCCCATGATCAGTGAGCTCCGGGCAGTACTTTGGTCCCAGGTTTGGAGCCCAATGCCCGGAACGCGGGAGAGAAGAGGCTGGCTGCCGGCGGGTGCTTGCAAGCCTGTACTGGGAAGGACCGAGTGAGCTTCCACACCGGCGGAGCTCCAGCTCTGCGCCCAGGCGCGATAGCACAGAGCCCCGGCCGAGAGGCTGCTCTGTGCTGGGCGAGCCTCCCCAAGCCCTGCCCAGCTTCTAGCGTTCGCGCCCGGGAAGGAGCAGGCTGCGGGAGTGTGGGAGACGTGAGTGGTGCCTGACTGGTGCCTCAGCTCAGCCCTCGCCTTCCCTTCGGACCTAGGAGCCAGGCGTCCTTGCAGAGGGCTTAGGGGCTGGGGGTGTGCACACTGCCAAAGCCTCCCGCGGGGAGAGCTCTTTCCGAGGGAAAGGAAGCGCCCCAGGCTGCATTCCCAAGCTGGTGCTTCCCCGCCCAGACTAAGCGCCGCACGGAGGGAATCAGGGTCCCGGTGCCCCTGGCTTGGGGAGGCAGCTCCACAGCCAGAGTGTTGCTCCGTTTGTGCCCAGAAAGCGCCTGCCAGACCGGGCCTTCCCTGGAGCTGTCCTCCCGCCTAGAGGCAGGTGGATGTGCTGTGCGGGCTTCCCCTGTGCGTTTGGGCTCCCTAGCACAGCCGCAGCGCAGGGGAACCAGCCCATGATCAGTGAGCTCCGGGCAGTACTTTGGTCCCAGGTTTGGAGCCCAATGCCCGGAACGCGGGAGAGAAGAGGCTGGCTGCCGGCGGGTGCTTGCAAGCCTGTACTGGGAAGGACCGAGTGAGCTTCCACACCGGCGGAGCTCCAGCTCTGCGCCCAGGCGCGATAGCACAGAGCCCCGGCCGAGAGGCTGCTCTGTGCTGGGCGAGCCTCCCCAAGCCCTGCCCAGCTTCTAGCGTTCGCGCCCGGGAAGGAGCAGGCTGCGGGAGTGTGGGAGACGTGAGTGGTGCCTGACTGGTGCCTCAGCTCAGCCCTCGCCTTCCCTTCGGACCTAGGAGCCAGGCGTCCTTGCAGAGGGCTTAGGGGCTGGGGGTGTGCACACTGCCAAAGCCTCCCGCGGGGAGAGCTCTTTCCGAGGGAAAGGAAGCGCCCCAGGCTGCATTCCCAAGCTGGTGCTTCCCCGCCCAGACTAAGCGCCGCACGGAGGGAATCAGGGTCCCGGTGCCCCTGGCTTGGGGAGGCAGCTCCACAGCCAGAGTGTTGCTCCGTTTGTGCCCAGAAAGCGCCTGCCAGACCGGGCCTTCCCTGGAGCTGTCCTCCCGCCTAGAGGCAGGTGGATGTGCTGTGCGGGCTTCCCCTGTGCGTTTGGGCTCCCTAGCACAGCCGCAGCGCAGGGGAACCAGCCCATGATCAGTGAGCTCCGGGCAGTACTTTGGTCCCAGGTTTGGAGCCCAATGCCCGGAACGCGGGAGAGAAGAGGCTGGCTGCCGGCGGGTGCTTGCAAGCCTGTACTGGGAAGGACCGAGTGAGCTTCCACACCGGCGGAGCTCCAGCTCTGCGCCCAGGCGCGATAGCACAGAGCCCCGGCCGAGAGGCTGCTCTGTGCTGGGCGAGCCTCCCCAAGCCCTGCCCAGCTTCTAGCGTTCGCGCCCGGGAAGGAGCAGGCTGCGGGAGTGTGGGAGACGTGAGTGGTGCCTGACTGGTGCCTCAGCTCAGCCCTCGCCTTCCCTTCGGACCTAGGAGCCAGGCGTCCTTGCAGAGGGCTTAGGGGCTGGGGGTGTGCACACTGCCAAAGCCTCCCGCGGGGAGAGCTCTTTCCGAGGGAAAGGAAGCGCCCCAGGCTGCATTCCCAAGCTGGTGCTTCCCCGCCCAGACTAAGCGCCGCACGGAGGGAATCAGGGTCCCGGTGCCCCTGGCTTGGGGAGGCAGCTCCACAGCCAGAGTGTTGCTCCGTTTGTGCCCAGAAAGCGCCTGCCAGACCGGGCCTTCCCTGGAGCTGTCCTCCCGCCTAGAGGCAGGTGGATGTGCTGTGCGGGCTTCCCCTGTGCGTTTGGGCTCCCTAGCACAGCCGCAGCGCAGGGGAACCAGCCCATGATCAGTGAGCTCCGGGCAGTACTTTGGTCCCAGGTTTGGAGCCCAATGCCCGGAACGCGGGAGAGAAGAGGCTGGCTGCCGGCGGGTGCTTGCAAGCCTGTACTGGGAAGGACCGAGTGAGCTTCCACACCGGCGGAGCTCCAGCTCTGCGCCCAGGCGCGATAGCACAGAGCCCCGGCCGAGAGGCTGCTCTGTGCTGGGCGAGCCTCCCCAAGCCCTGCCCAGCTTCTAGCGTTCGCGCCCGGGAAGGAGCAGGCTGCGGGAGTGTGGGAGACGTGAGTGGTGCCTGACTGGTGCCTCAGCTCAGCCCTCGCCTTCCCTTCGGACCTAGGAGCCAGGCGTCCTTGCAGAGGGCTTAGGGGCTGGGGGTGTGCACACTGCCAAAGCCTCCCGCGGGGAGAGCTCTTTCCGAGGGAAAGGAAGCGCCCCAGGCTGCATTCCCAAGCTGGTGCTTCCCCGCCCAGACTAAGCGCCGCACGGAGGGAATCAGGGTCCCGGTGCCCCTGGCTTGGGGAGGCAGCTCCACAGCCAGAGTGTTGCTCCGTTTGTGCCCAGAAAGCGCCTGCCAGACCGGGCCTTCCCTGGAGCTGTCCTCCCGCCTAGAGGCAGGTGGATGTGCTGTGCGGGCTTCCCCTGTGCGTTTGGGCTCCCTAGCACAGCCGCAGCGCAGGGGAACCAGCCCATGATCAGTGAGCTCCGGGCAGTACTTTGGTCCCAGGTTTGGAGCCCAATGCCCGGAACGCGGGAGAGAAGAGGCTGGCTGCCGGCGGGTGCTTGCAAGCCTGTACTGGGAAGGACCGAGTGAGCTTCCACACCGGCGGAGCTCCAGCTCTGCGCCCAGGCGCGATAGCACAGAGCCCCGGCCGAGAGGCTGCTCTGTGCTGGGCGAGCCTCCCCAAGCCCTGCCCAGCTTCTAGCGTTCGCGCCCGGGAAGGAGCAGGCTGCGGGAGTGTGGGAGACGTGAGTGGTGCCTGACTGGTGCCTCAGCTCAGCCCTCGCCTTCCCTTCGGACCTAGGAGCCAGGCGTCCTTGCAGAGGGCTTAGGGGCTGGGGGTGTGCACACTGCCAAAGCCTCCCGCGGGGAGAGCTCTTTCCGAGGGAAAGGAAGCGCCCCAGGCTGCATTCCCAAGCTGGTGCTTCCCCGCCCAGACTAAGCGCCGCACGGAGGGAATCAGGGTCCCGGTGCCCCTGGCTTGGGGAGGCAGCTCCACAGCCAGAGTGTTGCTCCGTTTGTGCCCAGAAAGCGCCTGCCAGACCGGGCCTTCCCTGGAGCTGTCCTCCCGCCTAGAGGCAGGTGGATGTGCTGTGCGGGCTTCCCCTGTGCGTTTGGGCTCCCTAGCACAGCCGCAGCGCAGGGGAACCAGCCCATGATCAGTGAGCTCCGGGCAGTACTTTGGTCCCAGGTTTGGAGCCCAATGCCCGGAACGCGGGAGAGAAGAGGCTGGCTGCCGGCGGGTGCTTGCAAGCCTGTACTGGGAAGGACCGAGTGAGCTTCCACACCGGCGGAGCTCCAGCTCTGCGCCCAGGCGCGATAGCACAGAGCCCCGGCCGAGAGGCTGCTCTGTGCTGGGCGAGCCTCCCCAAGCCCTGCCCAGCTTCTAGCGTTCGCGCCCGGGAAGGAGCAGGCTGCGGGAGTGTGGGAGACGTGAGTGGTGCCTGACTGGTGCCTCAGCTCAGCCCTCGCCTTCCCTTCGGACCTAGGAGCCAGGCGTCCTTGCAGAGGGCTTAGGGGCTGGGGGTGTGCACACTGCCAAAGCCTCCCGCGGGGAGAGCTCTTTCCGAGGGAAAGGAAGCGCCCCAGGCTGCATTCCCAAGCTGGTGCTTCCCCGCCCAGACTAAGCGCCGCACGGAGGGAATCAGGGTCCCGGTGCCCCTGGCTTGGGGAGGCAGCTCCACAGCCAGAGTGTTGCTCCGTTTGTGCCCAGAAAGCGCCTGCCAGACCGGGCCTTCCCTGGAGCTGTCCTCCCGCCTAGAGGCAGGTGGATGTGCTGTGCGGGCTTCCCCTGTGCGTTTGGGCTCCCTAGCACAGCCGCAGCGCAGGGGAACCAGCCCATGATCAGTGAGCTCCGGGCAGTACTTTGGTCCCAGGTTTGGAGCCCAATGCCCGGAACGCGGGAGAGAAGAGGCTGGCTGCCGGCGGGTGCTTGCAAGCCTGTACTGGGAAGGACCGAGTGAGCTTCCACACCGGCGGAGCTCCAGCTCTGCGCCCAGGCGCGATAGCACAGAGCCCCGGCCGAGAGGCTGCTCTGTGCTGGGCGAGCCTCCCCAAGCCCTGCCCAGCTTCTAGCGTTCGCGCCCGGGAAGGAGCAGGCTGCGGGAGTGTGGGAGACGTGAGTGGTGCCTGACTGGTGCCTCAGCTCAGCCCTCGCCTTCCCTTCGGACCTAGGAGCCAGGCGTCCTTGCAGAGGGCTTAGGGGCTGGGGGTGTGCACACTGCCAAAGCCTCCCGCGGGGAGAGCTCTTTCCGAGGGAAAGGAAGCGCCCCAGGCTGCATTCCCAAGCTGGTGCTTCCCCGCCCAGACTAAGCGCCGCACGGAGGGAATCAGGGTCCCGGTGCCCCTGGCTTGGGGAGGCAGCTCCACAGCCAGAGTGTTGCTCCGTTTGTGCCCAGAAAGCGCCTGCCAGACCGGGCCTTCCCTGGAGCTGTCCTCCCGCCTAGAGGCAGGTGGATGTGCTGTGCGGGCTTCCCCTGTGCGTTTGGGCTCCCTAGCACAGCCGCAGCGCAGGGGAACCAGCCCATGATCAGTGAGCTCCGGGCAGTACTTTGGTCCCAGGTTTGGAGCCCAATGCCCGGAACGCGGGAGAGAAGAGGCTGGCTGCCGGCGGGTGCTTGCAAGCCTGTACTGGGAAGGACCGAGTGAGCTTCCACACCGGCGGAGCTCCAGCTCTGCGCCCAGGCGCGATAGCACAGAGCCCCGGCCGAGAGGCTGCTCTGTGCTGGGCGAGCCTCCCCAAGCCCTGCCCAGCTTCTAGCGTTCGCGCCCGGGAAGGAGCAGGCTGCGGGAGTGTGGGAGACGTGAGTGGTGCCTGACTGGTGCCTCAGCTCAGCCCTCGCCTTCCCTTCGGACCTAGGAGCCAGGCGTCCTTGCAGAGGGCTTAGGGGCTGGGGGTGTGCACACTGCCAAAGCCTCCCGCGGGGAGAGCTCTTTCCGAGGGAAAGGAAGCGCCCCAGGCTGCATTCCCAAGCTGGTGCTTCCCCGCCCAGACTAAGCGCCGCACGGAGGGAATCAGGGTCCCGGTGCCCCTGGCTTGGGGAGGCAGCTCCACAGCCAGAGTGTTGCTCCGTTTGTGCCCAGAAAGCGCCTGCCAGACCGGGCCTTCCCTGGAGCTGTCCTCCCGCCTAGAGGCAGGTGGATGTGCTGTGCGGGCTTCCCCTGTGCGTTTGGGCTCCCTAGCACAGCCGCAGCGCAGGGGAACCAGCCCATGATCAGTGAGCTCCGGGCAGTACTTTGGTCCCAGGTTTGGAGCCCAATGCCCGGAACGCGGGAGAGAAGAGGCTGGCTGCCGGCGGGTGCTTGCAAGCCTGTACTGGGAAGGACCGAGTGAGCTTCCACACCGGCGGAGCTCCAGCTCTGCGCCCAGGCGCGATAGCACAGAGCCCCGGCCGAGAGGCTGCTCTGTGCTGGGCGAGCCTCCCCAAGCCCTGCCCAGCTTCTAGCGTTCGCGCCCGGGAAGGAGCAGGCTGCGGGAGTGTGGGAGACGTGAGTGGTGCCTGACTGGTGCCTCAGCTCAGCCCTCGCCTTCCCTTCGGACCTAGGAGCCAGGCGTCCTTGCAGAGGGCTTAGGGGCTGGGGGTGTGCACACTGCCAAAGCCTCCCGCGGGGAGAGCTCTTTCCGAGGGAAAGGAAGCGCCCCAGGCTGCATTCCCAAGCTGGTGCTTCCCCGCCCAGACTAAGCGCCGCACGGAGGGAATCAGGGTCCCGGTGCCCCTGGCTTGGGGAGGCAGCTCCACAGCCAGAGTGTTGCTCCGTTTGTGCCCAGAAAGCGCCTGCCAGACCGGGCCTTCCCTGGAGCTGTCCTCCCGCCTAGAGGCAGGTGGATGTGCTGTGCGGGCTTCCCCTGTGCGTTTGGGCTCCCTAGCACAGCCGCAGCGCAGGGGAACCAGCCCATGATCAGTGAGCTCCGGGCAGTACTTTGGTCCCAGGTTTGGAGCCCAATGCCCGGAACGCGGGAGAGAAGAGGCTGGCTGCCGGCGGGTGCTTGCAAGCCTGTACTGGGAAGGACCGAGTGAGCTTCCACACCGGCGGAGCTCCAGCTCTGCGCCCAGGCGCGATAGCACAGAGCCCCGGCCGAGAGGCTGCTCTGTGCTGGGCGAGCCTCCCCAAGCCCTGCCCAGCTTCTAGCGTTCGCGCCCGGGAAGGAGCAGGCTGCGGGAGTGTGGGAGACGTGAGTGGTGCCTGACTGGTGCCTCAGCTCAGCCCTCGCCTTCCCTTCGGACCTAGGAGCCAGGCGTCCTTGCAGAGGGCTTAGGGGCTGGGGGTGTGCACACTGCCAAAGCCTCCCGCGGGGAGAGCTCTTTCCGAGGGAAAGGAAGCGCCCCAGGCTGCATTCCCAAGCTGGTGCTTCCCCGCCCAGACTAAGCGCCGCACGGAGGGAATCAGGGTCCCGGTGCCCCTGGCTTGGGGAGGCAGCTCCACAGCCAGAGTGTTGCTCCGTTTGTGCCCAGAAAGCGCCTGCCAGACCGGGCCTTCCCTGGAGCTGTCCTCCCGCCTAGAGGCAGGTGGATGTGCTGTGCGGGCTTCCCCTGTGCGTTTGGGCTCCCTAGCACAGCCGCAGCGCAGGGGAACCAGCCCATGATCAGTGAGCTCCGGGCAGTACTTTGGTCCCAGGTTTGGAGCCCAATGCCCGGAACGCGGGAGAGAAGAGGCTGGCTGCCGGCGGGTGCTTGCAAGCCTGTACTGGGAAGGACCGAGTGAGCTTCCACACCGGCGGAGCTCCAGCTCTGCGCCCAGGCGCGATAGCACAGAGCCCCGGCCGAGAGGCTGCTCTGTGCTGGGCGAGCCTCCCCAAGCCCTGCCCAGCTTCTAGCGTTCGCGCCCGGGAAGGAGCAGGCTGCGGGAGTGTGGGAGACGTGAGTGGTGCCTGACTGGTGCCTCAGCTCAGCCCTCGCCTTCCCTTCGGACCTAGGAGCCAGGCGTCCTTGCAGAGGGCTTAGGGGCTGGGGGTGTGCACACTGCCAAAGCCTCCCGCGGGGAGAGCTCTTTCCGAGGGAAAGGAAGCGCCCCAGGCTGCATTCCCAAGCTGGTGCTTCCCCGCCCAGACTAAGCGCCGCACGGAGGGAATCAGGGTCCCGGTGCCCCTGGCTTGGGGAGGCAGCTCCACAGCCAGAGTGTTGCTCCGTTTGTGCCCAGAAAGCGCCTGCCAGACCGGGCCTTCCCTGGAGCTGTCCTCCCGCCTAGAGGCAGGTGGATGTGCTGTGCGGGCTTCCCCTGTGCGTTTGGGCTCCCTAGCACAGCCGCAGCGCAGGGGAACCAGCCCATGATCAGTGAGCTCCGGGCAGTACTTTGGTCCCAGGTTTGGAGCCCAATGCCCGGAACGCGGGAGAGAAGAGGCTGGCTGCCGGCGGGTGCTTGCAAGCCTGTACTGGGAAGGACCGAGTGAGCTTCCACACCGGCGGAGCTCCAGCTCTGCGCCCAGGCGCGATAGCACAGAGCCCCGGCCGAGAGGCTGCTCTGTGCTGGGCGAGCCTCCCCAAGCCCTGCCCAGCTTCTAGCGTTCGCGCCCGGGAAGGAGCAGGCTGCGGGAGTGTGGGAGACGTGAGTGGTGCCTGACTGGTGCCTCAGCTCAGCCCTCGCCTTCCCTTCGGACCTAGGAGCCAGGCGTCCTTGCAGAGGGCTTAGGGGCTGGGGGTGTGCACACTGCCAAAGCCTCCCGCGGGGAGAGCTCTTTCCGAGGGAAAGGAAGCGCCCCAGGCTGCATTCCCAAGCTGGTGCTTCCCCGCCCAGACTAAGCGCCGCACGGAGGGAATCAGGGTCCCGGTGCCCCTGGCTTGGGGAGGCAGCTCCACAGCCAGAGTGTTGCTCCGTTTGTGCCCAGAAAGCGCCTGCCAGACCGGGCCTTCCCTGGAGCTGTCCTCCCGCCTAGAGGCAGGTGGATGTGCTGTGCGGGCTTCCCCTGTGCGTTTGGGCTCCCTAGCACAGCCGCAGCGCAGGGGAACCAGCCCATGATCAGTGAGCTCCGGGCAGTACTTTGGTCCCAGGTTTGGAGCCCAATGCCCGGAACGCGGGAGAGAAGAGGCTGGCTGCCGGCGGGTGCTTGCAAGCCTGTACTGGGAAGGACCGAGTGAGCTTCCACACCGGCGGAGCTCCAGCTCTGCGCCCAGGCGCGATAGCACAGAGCCCCGGCCGAGAGGCTGCTCTGTGCTGGGCGAGCCTCCCCAAGCCCTGCCCAGCTTCTAGCGTTCGCGCCCGGGAAGGAGCAGGCTGCGGGAGTGTGGGAGACGTGAGTGGTGCCTGACTGGTGCCTCAGCTCAGCCCTCGCCTTCCCTTCGGACCTAGGAGCCAGGCGTCCTTGCAGAGGGCTTAGGGGCTGGGGGTGTGCACACTGCCAAAGCCTCCCGCGGGGAGAGCTCTTTCCGAGGGAAAGGAAGCGCCCCAGGCTGCATTCCCAAGCTGGTGCTTCCCCGCCCAGACTAAGCGCCGCACGGAGGGAATCAGGGTCCCGGTGCCCCTGGCTTGGGGAGGCAGCTCCACAGCCAGAGTGTTGCTCCGTTTGTGCCCAGAAAGCGCCTGCCAGACCGGGCCTTCCCTGGAGCTGTCCTCCCGCCTAGAGGCAGGTGGATGTGCTGTGCGGGCTTCCCCTGTGCGTTTGGGCTCCCTAGCACAGCCGCAGCGCAGGGGAACCAGCCCATGATCAGTGAGCTCCGGGCAGTACTTTGGTCCCAGGTTTGGAGCCCAATGCCCGGAACGCGGGAGAGAAGAGGCTGGCTGCCGGCGGGTGCTTGCAAGCCTGTACTGGGAAGGACCGAGTGAGCTTCCACACCGGCGGAGCTCCAGCTCTGCGCCCAGGCGCGATAGCACAGAGCCCCGGCCGAGAGGCTGCTCTGTGCTGGGCGAGCCTCCCCAAGCCCTGCCCAGCTTCTAGCGTTCGCGCCCGGGAAGGAGCAGGCTGCGGGAGTGTGGGAGACGTGAGTGGTGCCTGACTGGTGCCTCAGCTCAGCCCTCGCCTTCCCTTCGGACCTAGGAGCCAGGCGTCCTTGCAGAGGGCTTAGGGGCTGGGGGTGTGCACACTGCCAAAGCCTCCCGCGGGGAGAGCTCTTTCCGAGGGAAAGGAAGCGCCCCAGGCTGCATTCCCAAGCTGGTGCTTCCCCGCCCAGACTAAGCGCCGCACGGAGGGAATCAGGGTCCCGGTGCCCCTGGCTTGGGGAGGCAGCTCCACAGCCAGAGTGTTGCTCCGTTTGTGCCCAGAAAGCGCCTGCCAGACCGGGCCTTCCCTGGAGCTGTCCTCCCGCCTAGAGGCAGGTGGATGTGCTGTGCGGGCTTCCCCTGTGCGTTTGGGCTCCCTAGCACAGCCGCAGCGCAGGGGAACCAGCCCATGATCAGTGAGCTCCGGGCAGTACTTTGGTCCCAGGTTTGGAGCCCAATGCCCGGAACGCGGGAGAGAAGAGGCTGGCTGCCGGCGGGTGCTTGCAAGCCTGTACTGGGAAGGACCGAGTGAGCTTCCACACCGGCGGAGCTCCAGCTCTGCGCCCAGGCGCGATAGCACAGAGCCCCGGCCGAGAGGCTGCTCTGTGCTGGGCGAGCCTCCCCAAGCCCTGCCCAGCTTCTAGCGTTCGCGCCCGGGAAGGAGCAGGCTGCGGGAGTGTGGGAGACGTGAGTGGTGCCTGACTGGTGCCTCAGCTCAGCCCTCGCCTTCCCTTCGGACCTAGGAGCCAGGCGTCCTTGCAGAGGGCTTAGGGGCTGGGGGTGTGCACACTGCCAAAGCCTCCCGCGGGGAGAGCTCTTTCCGAGGGAAAGGAAGCGCCCCAGGCTGCATTCCCAAGCTGGTGCTTCCCCGCCCAGACTAAGCGCCGCACGGAGGGAATCAGGGTCCCGGTGCCCCTGGCTTGGGGAGGCAGCTCCACAGCCAGAGTGTTGCTCCGTTTGTGCCCAGAAAGCGCCTGCCAGACCGGGCCTTCCCTGGAGCTGTCCTCCCGCCTAGAGGCAGGTGGATGTGCTGTGCGGGCTTCCCCTGTGCGTTTGGGCTCCCTAGCACAGCCGCAGCGCAGGGGAACCAGCCCATGATCAGTGAGCTCCGGGCAGTACTTTGGTCCCAGGTTTGGAGCCCAATGCCCGGAACGCGGGAGAGAAGAGGCTGGCTGCCGGCGGGTGCTTGCAAGCCTGTACTGGGAAGGACCGAGTGAGCTTCCACACCGGCGGAGCTCCAGCTCTGCGCCCAGGCGCGATAGCACAGAGCCCCGGCCGAGAGGCTGCTCTGTGCTGGGCGAGCCTCCCCAAGCCCTGCCCAGCTTCTAGCGTTCGCGCCCGGGAAGGAGCAGGCTGCGGGAGTGTGGGAGACGTGAGTGGTGCCTGACTGGTGCCTCAGCTCAGCCCTCGCCTTCCCTTCGGACCTAGGAGCCAGGCGTCCTTGCAGAGGGCTTAGGGGCTGGGGGTGTGCACACTGCCAAAGCCTCCCGCGGGGAGAGCTCTTTCCGAGGGAAAGGAAGCGCCCCAGGCTGCATTCCCAAGCTGGTGCTTCCCCGCCCAGACTAAGCGCCGCACGGAGGGAATCAGGGTCCCGGTGCCCCTGGCTTGGGGAGGCAGCTCCACAGCCAGAGTGTTGCTCCGTTTGTGCCCAGAAAGCGCCTGCCAGACCGGGCCTTCCCTGGAGCTGTCCTCCCGCCTAGAGGCAGGTGGATGTGCTGTGCGGGCTTCCCCTGTGCGTTTGGGCTCCCTAGCACAGCCGCAGCGCAGGGGAACCAGCCCATGATCAGTGAGCTCCGGGCAGTACTTTGGTCCCAGGTTTGGAGCCCAATGCCCGGAACGCGGGAGAGAAGAGGCTGGCTGCCGGCGGGTGCTTGCAAGCCTGTACTGGGAAGGACCGAGTGAGCTTCCACACCGGCGGAGCTCCAGCTCTGCGCCCAGGCGCGATAGCACAGAGCCCCGGCCGAGAGGCTGCTCTGTGCTGGGCGAGCCTCCCCAAGCCCTGCCCAGCTTCTAGCGTTCGCGCCCGGGAAGGAGCAGGCTGCGGGAGTGTGGGAGACGTGAGTGGTGCCTGACTGGTGCCTCAGCTCAGCCCTCGCCTTCCCTTCGGACCTAGGAGCCAGGCGTCCTTGCAGAGGGCTTAGGGGCTGGGGGTGTGCACACTGCCAAAGCCTCCCGCGGGGAGAGCTCTTTCCGAGGGAAAGGAAGCGCCCCAGGCTGCATTCCCAAGCTGGTGCTTCCCCGCCCAGACTAAGCGCCGCACGGAGGGAATCAGGGTCCCGGTGCCCCTGGCTTGGGGAGGCAGCTCCACAGCCAGAGTGTTGCTCCGTTTGTGCCCAGAAAGCGCCTGCCAGACCGGGCCTTCCCTGGAGCTGTCCTCCCGCCTAGAGGCAGGTGGATGTGCTGTGCGGGCTTCCCCTGTGCGTTTGGGCTCCCTAGCACAGCCGCAGCGCAGGGGAACCAGCCCATGATCAGTGAGCTCCGGGCAGTACTTTGGTCCCAGGTTTGGAGCCCAATGCCCGGAACGCGGGAGAGAAGAGGCTGGCTGCCGGCGGGTGCTTGCAAGCCTGTACTGGGAAGGACCGAGTGAGCTTCCACACCGGCGGAGCTCCAGCTCTGCGCCCAGGCGCGATAGCACAGAGCCCCGGCCGAGAGGCTGCTCTGTGCTGGGCGAGCCTCCCCAAGCCCTGCCCAGCTTCTAGCGTTCGCGCCCGGGAAGGAGCAGGCTGCGGGAGTGTGGGAGACGTGAGTGGTGCCTGACTGGTGCCTCAGCTCAGCCCTCGCCTTCCCTTCGGACCTAGGAGCCAGGCGTCCTTGCAGAGGGCTTAGGGGCTGGGGGTGTGCACACTGCCAAAGCCTCCCGCGGGGAGAGCTCTTTCCGAGGGAAAGGAAGCGCCCCAGGCTGCATTCCCAAGCTGGTGCTTCCCCGCCCAGACTAAGCGCCGCACGGAGGGAATCAGGGTCCCGGTGCCCCTGGCTTGGGGAGGCAGCTCCACAGCCAGAGTGTTGCTCCGTTTGTGCCCAGAAAGCGCCTGCCAGACCGGGCCTTCCCTGGAGCTGTCCTCCCGCCTAGAGGCAGGTGGATGTGCTGTGCGGGCTTCCCCTGTGCGTTTGGGCTCCCTAGCACAGCCGCAGCGCAGGGGAACCAGCCCATGATCAGTGAGCTCCGGGCAGTACTTTGGTCCCAGGTTTGGAGCCCAATGCCCGGAACGCGGGAGAGAAGAGGCTGGCTGCCGGCGGGTGCTTGCAAGCCTGTACTGGGAAGGACCGAGTGAGCTTCCACACCGGCGGAGCTCCAGCTCTGCGCCCAGGCGCGATAGCACAGAGCCCCGGCCGAGAGGCTGCTCTGTGCTGGGCGAGCCTCCCCAAGCCCTGCCCAGCTTCTAGCGTTCGCGCCCGGGAAGGAGCAGGCTGCGGGAGTGTGGGAGACGTGAGTGGTGCCTGACTGGTGCCTCAGCTCAGCCCTCGCCTTCCCTTCGGACCTAGGAGCCAGGCGTCCTTGCAGAGGGCTTAGGGGCTGGGGGTGTGCACACTGCCAAAGCCTCCCGCGGGGAGAGCTCTTTCCGAGGGAAAGGAAGCGCCCCAGGCTGCATTCCCAAGCTGGTGCTTCCCCGCCCAGACTAAGCGCCGCACGGAGGGAATCAGGGTCCCGGTGCCCCTGGCTTGGGGAGGCAGCTCCACAGCCAGAGTGTTGCTCCGTTTGTGCCCAGAAAGCGCCTGCCAGACCGGGCCTTCCCTGGAGCTGTCCTCCCGCCTAGAGGCAGGTGGATGTGCTGTGCGGGCTTCCCCTGTGCGTTTGGGCTCCCTAGCACAGCCGCAGCGCAGGGGAACCAGCCCATGATCAGTGAGCTCCGGGCAGTACTTTGGTCCCAGGTTTGGAGCCCAATGCCCGGAACGCGGGAGAGAAGAGGCTGGCTGCCGGCGGGTGCTTGCAAGCCTGTACTGGGAAGGACCGAGTGAGCTTCCACACCGGCGGAGCTCCAGCTCTGCGCCCAGGCGCGATAGCACAGAGCCCCGGCCGAGAGGCTGCTCTGTGCTGGGCGAGCCTCCCCAAGCCCTGCCCAGCTTCTAGCGTTCGCGCCCGGGAAGGAGCAGGCTGCGGGAGTGTGGGAGACGTGAGTGGTGCCTGACTGGTGCCTCAGCTCAGCCCTCGCCTTCCCTTCGGACCTAGGAGCCAGGCGTCCTTGCAGAGGGCTTAGGGGCTGGGGGTGTGCACACTGCCAAAGCCTCCCGCGGGGAGAGCTCTTTCCGAGGGAAAGGAAGCGCCCCAGGCTGCATTCCCAAGCTGGTGCTTCCCCGCCCAGACTAAGCGCCGCACGGAGGGAATCAGGGTCCCGGTGCCCCTGGCTTGGGGAGGCAGCTCCACAGCCAGAGTGTTGCTCCGTTTGTGCCCAGAAAGCGCCTGCCAGACCGGGCCTTCCCTGGAGCTGTCCTCCCGCCTAGAGGCAGGTGGATGTGCTGTGCGGGCTTCCCCTGTGCGTTTGGGCTCCCTAGCACAGCCGCAGCGCAGGGGAACCAGCCCATGATCAGTGAGCTCCGGGCAGTACTTTGGTCCCAGGTTTGGAGCCCAATGCCCGGAACGCGGGAGAGAAGAGGCTGGCTGCCGGCGGGTGCTTGCAAGCCTGTACTGGGAAGGACCGAGTGAGCTTCCACACCGGCGGAGCTCCAGCTCTGCGCCCAGGCGCGATAGCACAGAGCCCCGGCCGAGAGGCTGCTCTGTGCTGGGCGAGCCTCCCCAAGCCCTGCCCAGCTTCTAGCGTTCGCGCCCGGGAAGGAGCAGGCTGCGGGAGTGTGGGAGACGTGAGTGGTGCCTGACTGGTGCCTCAGCTCAGCCCTCGCCTTCCCTTCGGACCTAGGAGCCAGGCGTCCTTGCAGAGGGCTTAGGGGCTGGGGGTGTGCACACTGCCAAAGCCTCCCGCGGGGAGAGCTCTTTCCGAGGGAAAGGAAGCGCCCCAGGCTGCATTCCCAAGCTGGTGCTTCCCCGCCCAGACTAAGCGCCGCACGGAGGGAATCAGGGTCCCGGTGCCCCTGGCTTGGGGAGGCAGCTCCACAGCCAGAGTGTTGCTCCGTTTGTGCCCAGAAAGCGCCTGCCAGACCGGGCCTTCCCTGGAGCTGTCCTCCCGCCTAGAGGCAGGTGGATGTGCTGTGCGGGCTTCCCCTGTGCGTTTGGGCTCCCTAGCACAGCCGCAGCGCAGGGGAACCAGCCCATGATCAGTGAGCTCCGGGCAGTACTTTGGTCCCAGGTTTGGAGCCCAATGCCCGGAACGCGGGAGAGAAGAGGCTGGCTGCCGGCGGGTGCTTGCAAGCCTGTACTGGGAAGGACCGAGTGAGCTTCCACACCGGCGGAGCTCCAGCTCTGCGCCCAGGCGCGATAGCACAGAGCCCCGGCCGAGAGGCTGCTCTGTGCTGGGCGAGCCTCCCCAAGCCCTGCCCAGCTTCTAGCGTTCGCGCCCGGGAAGGAGCAGGCTGCGGGAGTGTGGGAGACGTGAGTGGTGCCTGACTGGTGCCTCAGCTCAGCCCTCGCCTTCCCTTCGGACCTAGGAGCCAGGCGTCCTTGCAGAGGGCTTAGGGGCTGGGGGTGTGCACACTGCCAAAGCCTCCCGCGGGGAGAGCTCTTTCCGAGGGAAAGGAAGCGCCCCAGGCTGCATTCCCAAGCTGGTGCTTCCCCGCCCAGACTAAGCGCCGCACGGAGGGAATCAGGGTCCCGGTGCCCCTGGCTTGGGGAGGCAGCTCCACAGCCAGAGTGTTGCTCCGTTTGTGCCCAGAAAGCGCCTGCCAGACCGGGCCTTCCCTGGAGCTGTCCTCCCGCCTAGAGGCAGGTGGATGTGCTGTGCGGGCTTCCCCTGTGCGTTTGGGCTCCCTAGCACAGCCGCAGCGCAGGGGAACCAGCCCATGATCAGTGAGCTCCGGGCAGTACTTTGGTCCCAGGTTTGGAGCCCAATGCCCGGAACGCGGGAGAGAAGAGGCTGGCTGCCGGCGGGTGCTTGCAAGCCTGTACTGGGAAGGACCGAGTGAGCTTCCACACCGGCGGAGCTCCAGCTCTGCGCCCAGGCGCGATAGCACAGAGCCCCGGCCGAGAGGCTGCTCTGTGCTGGGCGAGCCTCCCCAAGCCCTGCCCAGCTTCTAGCGTTCGCGCCCGGGAAGGAGCAGGCTGCGGGAGTGTGGGAGACGTGAGTGGTGCCTGACTGGTGCCTCAGCTCAGCCCTCGCCTTCCCTTCGGACCTAGGAGCCAGGCGTCCTTGCAGAGGGCTTAGGGGCTGGGGGTGTGCACACTGCCAAAGCCTCCCGCGGGGAGAGCTCTTTCCGAGGGAAAGGAAGCGCCCCAGGCTGCATTCCCAAGCTGGTGCTTCCCCGCCCAGACTAAGCGCCGCACGGAGGGAATCAGGGTCCCGGTGCCCCTGGCTTGGGGAGGCAGCTCCACAGCCAGAGTGTTGCTCCGTTTGTGCCCAGAAAGCGCCTGCCAGACCGGGCCTTCCCTGGAGCTGTCCTCCCGCCTAGAGGCAGGTGGATGTGCTGTGCGGGCTTCCCCTGTGCGTTTGGGCTCCCTAGCACAGCCGCAGCGCAGGGGAACCAGCCCATGATCAGTGAGCTCCGGGCAGTACTTTGGTCCCAGGTTTGGAGCCCAATGCCCGGAACGCGGGAGAGAAGAGGCTGGCTGCCGGCGGGTGCTTGCAAGCCTGTACTGGGAAGGACCGAGTGAGCTTCCACACCGGCGGAGCTCCAGCTCTGCGCCCAGGCGCGATAGCACAGAGCCCCGGCCGAGAGGCTGCTCTGTGCTGGGCGAGCCTCCCCAAGCCCTGCCCAGCTTCTAGCGTTCGCGCCCGGGAAGGAGCAGGCTGCGGGAGTGTGGGAGACGTGAGTGGTGCCTGACTGGTGCCTCAGCTCAGCCCTCGCCTTCCCTTCGGACCTAGGAGCCAGGCGTCCTTGCAGAGGGCTTAGGGGCTGGGGGTGTGCACACTGCCAAAGCCTCCCGCGGGGAGAGCTCTTTCCGAGGGAAAGGAAGCGCCCCAGGCTGCATTCCCAAGCTGGTGCTTCCCCGCCCAGACTAAGCGCCGCACGGAGGGAATCAGGGTCCCGGTGCCCCTGGCTTGGGGAGGCAGCTCCACAGCCAGAGTGTTGCTCCGTTTGTGCCCAGAAAGCGCCTGCCAGACCGGGCCTTCCCTGGAGCTGTCCTCCCGCCTAGAGGCAGGTGGATGTGCTGTGCGGGCTTCCCCTGTGCGTTTGGGCTCCCTAGCACAGCCGCAGCGCAGGGGAACCAGCCCATGATCAGTGAGCTCCGGGCAGTACTTTGGTCCCAGGTTTGGAGCCCAATGCCCGGAACGCGGGAGAGAAGAGGCTGGCTGCCGGCGGGTGCTTGCAAGCCTGTACTGGGAAGGACCGAGTGAGCTTCCACACCGGCGGAGCTCCAGCTCTGCGCCCAGGCGCGATAGCACAGAGCCCCGGCCGAGAGGCTGCTCTGTGCTGGGCGAGCCTCCCCAAGCCCTGCCCAGCTTCTAGCGTTCGCGCCCGGGAAGGAGCAGGCTGCGGGAGTGTGGGAGACGTGAGTGGTGCCTGACTGGTGCCTCAGCTCAGCCCTCGCCTTCCCTTCGGACCTAGGAGCCAGGCGTCCTTGCAGAGGGCTTAGGGGCTGGGGGTGTGCACACTGCCAAAGCCTCCCGCGGGGAGAGCTCTTTCCGAGGGAAAGGAAGCGCCCCAGGCTGCATTCCCAAGCTGGTGCTTCCCCGCCCAGACTAAGCGCCGCACGGAGGGAATCAGGGTCCCGGTGCCCCTGGCTTGGGGAGGCAGCTCCACAGCCAGAGTGTTGCTCCGTTTGTGCCCAGAAAGCGCCTGCCAGACCGGGCCTTCCCTGGAGCTGTCCTCCCGCCTAGAGGCAGGTGGATGTGCTGTGCGGGCTTCCCCTGTGCGTTTGGGCTCCCTAGCACAGCCGCAGCGCAGGGGAACCAGCCCATGATCAGTGAGCTCCGGGCAGTACTTTGGTCCCAGGTTTGGAGCCCAATGCCCGGAACGCGGGAGAGAAGAGGCTGGCTGCCGGCGGGTGCTTGCAAGCCTGTACTGGGAAGGACCGAGTGAGCTTCCACACCGGCGGAGCTCCAGCTCTGCGCCCAGGCGCGATAGCACAGAGCCCCGGCCGAGAGGCTGCTCTGTGCTGGGCGAGCCTCCCCAAGCCCTGCCCAGCTTCTAGCGTTCGCGCCCGGGAAGGAGCAGGCTGCGGGAGTGTGGGAGACGTGAGTGGTGCCTGACTGGTGCCTCAGCTCAGCCCTCGCCTTCCCTTCGGACCTAGGAGCCAGGCGTCCTTGCAGAGGGCTTAGGGGCTGGGGGTGTGCACACTGCCAAAGCCTCCCGCGGGGAGAGCTCTTTCCGAGGGAAAGGAAGCGCCCCAGGCTGCATTCCCAAGCTGGTGCTTCCCCGCCCAGACTAAGCGCCGCACGGAGGGAATCAGGGTCCCGGTGCCCCTGGCTTGGGGAGGCAGCTCCACAGCCAGAGTGTTGCTCCGTTTGTGCCCAGAAAGCGCCTGCCAGACCGGGCCTTCCCTGGAGCTGTCCTCCCGCCTAGAGGCAGGTGGATGTGCTGTGCGGGCTTCCCCTGTGCGTTTGGGCTCCCTAGCACAGCCGCAGCGCAGGGGAACCAGCCCATGATCAGTGAGCTCCGGGCAGTACTTTGGTCCCAGGTTTGGAGCCCAATGCCCGGAACGCGGGAGAGAAGAGGCTGGCTGCCGGCGGGTGCTTGCAAGCCTGTACTGGGAAGGACCGAGTGAGCTTCCACACCGGCGGAGCTCCAGCTCTGCGCCCAGGCGCGATAGCACAGAGCCCCGGCCGAGAGGCTGCTCTGTGCTGGGCGAGCCTCCCCAAGCCCTGCCCAGCTTCTAGCGTTCGCGCCCGGGAAGGAGCAGGCTGCGGGAGTGTGGGAGACGTGAGTGGTGCCTGACTGGTGCCTCAGCTCAGCCCTCGCCTTCCCTTCGGACCTAGGAGCCAGGCGTCCTTGCAGAGGGCTTAGGGGCTGGGGGTGTGCACACTGCCAAAGCCTCCCGCGGGGAGAGCTCTTTCCGAGGGAAAGGAAGCGCCCCAGGCTGCATTCCCAAGCTGGTGCTTCCCCGCCCAGACTAAGCGCCGCACGGAGGGAATCAGGGTCCCGGTGCCCCTGGCTTGGGGAGGCAGCTCCACAGCCAGAGTGTTGCTCCGTTTGTGCCCAGAAAGCGCCTGCCAGACCGGGCCTTCCCTGGAGCTGTCCTCCCGCCTAGAGGCAGGTGGATGTGCTGTGCGGGCTTCCCCTGTGCGTTTGGGCTCCCTAGCACAGCCGCAGCGCAGGGGAACCAGCCCATGATCAGTGAGCTCCGGGCAGTACTTTGGTCCCAGGTTTGGAGCCCAATGCCCGGAACGCGGGAGAGAAGAGGCTGGCTGCCGGCGGGTGCTTGCAAGCCTGTACTGGGAAGGACCGAGTGAGCTTCCACACCGGCGGAGCTCCAGCTCTGCGCCCAGGCGCGATAGCACAGAGCCCCGGCCGAGAGGCTGCTCTGTGCTGGGCGAGCCTCCCCAAGCCCTGCCCAGCTTCTAGCGTTCGCGCCCGGGAAGGAGCAGGCTGCGGGAGTGTGGGAGACGTGAGTGGTGCCTGACTGGTGCCTCAGCTCAGCCCTCGCCTTCCCTTCGGACCTAGGAGCCAGGCGTCCTTGCAGAGGGCTTAGGGGCTGGGGGTGTGCACACTGCCAAAGCCTCCCGCGGGGAGAGCTCTTTCCGAGGGAAAGGAAGCGCCCCAGGCTGCATTCCCAAGCTGGTGCTTCCCCGCCCAGACTAAGCGCCGCACGGAGGGAATCAGGGTCCCGGTGCCCCTGGCTTGGGGAGGCAGCTCCACAGCCAGAGTGTTGCTCCGTTTGTGCCCAGAAAGCGCCTGCCAGACCGGGCCTTCCCTGGAGCTGTCCTCCCGCCTAGAGGCAGGTGGATGTGCTGTGCGGGCTTCCCCTGTGCGTTTGGGCTCCCTAGCACAGCCGCAGCGCAGGGGAACCAGCCCATGATCAGTGAGCTCCGGGCAGTACTTTGGTCCCAGGTTTGGAGCCCAATGCCCGGAACGCGGGAGAGAAGAGGCTGGCTGCCGGCGGGTGCTTGCAAGCCTGTACTGGGAAGGACCGAGTGAGCTTCCACACCGGCGGAGCTCCAGCTCTGCGCCCAGGCGCGATAGCACAGAGCCCCGGCCGAGAGGCTGCTCTGTGCTGGGCGAGCCTCCCCAAGCCCTGCCCAGCTTCTAGCGTTCGCGCCCGGGAAGGAGCAGGCTGCGGGAGTGTGGGAGACGTGAGTGGTGCCTGACTGGTGCCTCAGCTCAGCCCTCGCCTTCCCTTCGGACCTAGGAGCCAGGCGTCCTTGCAGAGGGCTTAGGGGCTGGGGGTGTGCACACTGCCAAAGCCTCCCGCGGGGAGAGCTCTTTCCGAGGGAAAGGAAGCGCCCCAGGCTGCATTCCCAAGCTGGTGCTTCCCCGCCCAGACTAAGCGCCGCACGGAGGGAATCAGGGTCCCGGTGCCCCTGGCTTGGGGAGGCAGCTCCACAGCCAGAGTGTTGCTCCGTTTGTGCCCAGAAAGCGCCTGCCAGACCGGGCCTTCCCTGGAGCTGTCCTCCCGCCTAGAGGCAGGTGGATGTGCTGTGCGGGCTTCCCCTGTGCGTTTGGGCTCCCTAGCACAGCCGCAGCGCAGGGGAACCAGCCCATGATCAGTGAGCTCCGGGCAGTACTTTGGTCCCAGGTTTGGAGCCCAATGCCCGGAACGCGGGAGAGAAGAGGCTGGCTGCCGGCGGGTGCTTGCAAGCCTGTACTGGGAAGGACCGAGTGAGCTTCCACACCGGCGGAGCTCCAGCTCTGCGCCCAGGCGCGATAGCACAGAGCCCCGGCCGAGAGGCTGCTCTGTGCTGGGCGAGCCTCCCCAAGCCCTGCCCAGCTTCTAGCGTTCGCGCCCGGGAAGGAGCAGGCTGCGGGAGTGTGGGAGACGTGAGTGGTGCCTGACTGGTGCCTCAGCTCAGCCCTCGCCTTCCCTTCGGACCTAGGAGCCAGGCGTCCTTGCAGAGGGCTTAGGGGCTGGGGGTGTGCACACTGCCAAAGCCTCCCGCGGGGAGAGCTCTTTCCGAGGGAAAGGAAGCGCCCCAGGCTGCATTCCCAAGCTGGTGCTTCCCCGCCCAGACTAAGCGCCGCACGGAGGGAATCAGGGTCCCGGTGCCCCTGGCTTGGGGAGGCAGCTCCACAGCCAGAGTGTTGCTCCGTTTGTGCCCAGAAAGCGCCTGCCAGACCGGGCCTTCCCTGGAGCTGTCCTCCCGCCTAGAGGCAGGTGGATGTGCTGTGCGGGCTTCCCCTGTGCGTTTGGGCTCCCTAGCACAGCCGCAGCGCAGGGGAACCAGCCCATGATCAGTGAGCTCCGGGCAGTACTTTGGTCCCAGGTTTGGAGCCCAATGCCCGGAACGCGGGAGAGAAGAGGCTGGCTGCCGGCGGGTGCTTGCAAGCCTGTACTGGGAAGGACCGAGTGAGCTTCCACACCGGCGGAGCTCCAGCTCTGCGCCCAGGCGCGATAGCACAGAGCCCCGGCCGAGAGGCTGCTCTGTGCTGGGCGAGCCTCCCCAAGCCCTGCCCAGCTTCTAGCGTTCGCGCCCGGGAAGGAGCAGGCTGCGGGAGTGTGGGAGACGTGAGTGGTGCCTGACTGGTGCCTCAGCTCAGCCCTCGCCTTCCCTTCGGACCTAGGAGCCAGGCGTCCTTGCAGAGGGCTTAGGGGCTGGGGGTGTGCACACTGCCAAAGCCTCCCGCGGGGAGAGCTCTTTCCGAGGGAAAGGAAGCGCCCCAGGCTGCATTCCCAAGCTGGTGCTTCCCCGCCCAGACTAAGCGCCGCACGGAGGGAATCAGGGTCCCGGTGCCCCTGGCTTGGGGAGGCAGCTCCACAGCCAGAGTGTTGCTCCGTTTGTGCCCAGAAAGCGCCTGCCAGACCGGGCCTTCCCTGGAGCTGTCCTCCCGCCTAGAGGCAGGTGGATGTGCTGTGCGGGCTTCCCCTGTGCGTTTGGGCTCCCTAGCACAGCCGCAGCGCAGGGGAACCAGCCCATGATCAGTGAGCTCCGGGCAGTACTTTGGTCCCAGGTTTGGAGCCCAATGCCCGGAACGCGGGAGAGAAGAGGCTGGCTGCCGGCGGGTGCTTGCAAGCCTGTACTGGGAAGGACCGAGTGAGCTTCCACACCGGCGGAGCTCCAGCTCTGCGCCCAGGCGCGATAGCACAGAGCCCCGGCCGAGAGGCTGCTCTGTGCTGGGCGAGCCTCCCCAAGCCCTGCCCAGCTTCTAGCGTTCGCGCCCGGGAAGGAGCAGGCTGCGGGAGTGTGGGAGACGTGAGTGGTGCCTGACTGGTGCCTCAGCTCAGCCCTCGCCTTCCCTTCGGACCTAGGAGCCAGGCGTCCTTGCAGAGGGCTTAGGGGCTGGGGGTGTGCACACTGCCAAAGCCTCCCGCGGGGAGAGCTCTTTCCGAGGGAAAGGAAGCGCCCCAGGCTGCATTCCCAAGCTGGTGCTTCCCCGCCCAGACTAAGCGCCGCACGGAGGGAATCAGGGTCCCGGTGCCCCTGGCTTGGGGAGGCAGCTCCACAGCCAGAGTGTTGCTCCGTTTGTGCCCAGAAAGCGCCTGCCAGACCGGGCCTTCCCTGGAGCTGTCCTCCCGCCTAGAGGCAGGTGGATGTGCTGTGCGGGCTTCCCCTGTGCGTTTGGGCTCCCTAGCACAGCCGCAGCGCAGGGGAACCAGCCCATGATCAGTGAGCTCCGGGCAGTACTTTGGTCCCAGGTTTGGAGCCCAATGCCCGGAACGCGGGAGAGAAGAGGCTGGCTGCCGGCGGGTGCTTGCAAGCCTGTACTGGGAAGGACCGAGTGAGCTTCCACACCGGCGGAGCTCCAGCTCTGCGCCCAGGCGCGATAGCACAGAGCCCCGGCCGAGAGGCTGCTCTGTGCTGGGCGAGCCTCCCCAAGCCCTGCCCAGCTTCTAGCGTTCGCGCCCGGGAAGGAGCAGGCTGCGGGAGTGTGGGAGACGTGAGTGGTGCCTGACTGGTGCCTCAGCTCAGCCCTCGCCTTCCCTTCGGACCTAGGAGCCAGGCGTCCTTGCAGAGGGCTTAGGGGCTGGGGGTGTGCACACTGCCAAAGCCTCCCGCGGGGAGAGCTCTTTCCGAGGGAAAGGAAGCGCCCCAGGCTGCATTCCCAAGCTGGTGCTTCCCCGCCCAGACTAAGCGCCGCACGGAGGGAATCAGGGTCCCGGTGCCCCTGGCTTGGGGAGGCAGCTCCACAGCCAGAGTGTTGCTCCGTTTGTGCCCAGAAAGCGCCTGCCAGACCGGGCCTTCCCTGGAGCTGTCCTCCCGCCTAGAGGCAGGTGGATGTGCTGTGCGGGCTTCCCCTGTGCGTTTGGGCTCCCTAGCACAGCCGCAGCGCAGGGGAACCAGCCCATGATCAGTGAGCTCCGGGCAGTACTTTGGTCCCAGGTTTGGAGCCCAATGCCCGGAACGCGGGAGAGAAGAGGCTGGCTGCCGGCGGGTGCTTGCAAGCCTGTACTGGGAAGGACCGAGTGAGCTTCCACACCGGCGGAGCTCCAGCTCTGCGCCCAGGCGCGATAGCACAGAGCCCCGGCCGAGAGGCTGCTCTGTGCTGGGCGAGCCTCCCCAAGCCCTGCCCAGCTTCTAGCGTTCGCGCCCGGGAAGGAGCAGGCTGCGGGAGTGTGGGAGACGTGAGTGGTGCCTGACTGGTGCCTCAGCTCAGCCCTCGCCTTCCCTTCGGACCTAGGAGCCAGGCGTCCTTGCAGAGGGCTTAGGGGCTGGGGGTGTGCACACTGCCAAAGCCTCCCGCGGGGAGAGCTCTTTCCGAGGGAAAGGAAGCGCCCCAGGCTGCATTCCCAAGCTGGTGCTTCCCCGCCCAGACTAAGCGCCGCACGGAGGGAATCAGGGTCCCGGTGCCCCTGGCTTGGGGAGGCAGCTCCACAGCCAGAGTGTTGCTCCGTTTGTGCCCAGAAAGCGCCTGCCAGACCGGGCCTTCCCTGGAGCTGTCCTCCCGCCTAGAGGCAGGTGGATGTGCTGTGCGGGCTTCCCCTGTGCGTTTGGGCTCCCTAGCACAGCCGCAGCGCAGGGGAACCAGCCCATGATCAGTGAGCTCCGGGCAGTACTTTGGTCCCAGGTTTGGAGCCCAATGCCCGGAACGCGGGAGAGAAGAGGCTGGCTGCCGGCGGGTGCTTGCAAGCCTGTACTGGGAAGGACCGAGTGAGCTTCCACACCGGCGGAGCTCCAGCTCTGCGCCCAGGCGCGATAGCACAGAGCCCCGGCCGAGAGGCTGCTCTGTGCTGGGCGAGCCTCCCCAAGCCCTGCCCAGCTTCTAGCGTTCGCGCCCGGGAAGGAGCAGGCTGCGGGAGTGTGGGAGACGTGAGTGGTGCCTGACTGGTGCCTCAGCTCAGCCCTCGCCTTCCCTTCGGACCTAGGAGCCAGGCGTCCTTGCAGAGGGCTTAGGGGCTGGGGGTGTGCACACTGCCAAAGCCTCCCGCGGGGAGAGCTCTTTCCGAGGGAAAGGAAGCGCCCCAGGCTGCATTCCCAAGCTGGTGCTTCCCCGCCCAGACTAAGCGCCGCACGGAGGGAATCAGGGTCCCGGTGCCCCTGGCTTGGGGAGGCAGCTCCACAGCCAGAGTGTTGCTCCGTTTGTGCCCAGAAAGCGCCTGCCAGACCGGGCCTTCCCTGGAGCTGTCCTCCCGCCTAGAGGCAGGTGGATGTGCTGTGCGGGCTTCCCCTGTGCGTTTGGGCTCCCTAGCACAGCCGCAGCGCAGGGGAACCAGCCCATGATCAGTGAGCTCCGGGCAGTACTTTGGTCCCAGGTTTGGAGCCCAATGCCCGGAACGCGGGAGAGAAGAGGCTGGCTGCCGGCGGGTGCTTGCAAGCCTGTACTGGGAAGGACCGAGTGAGCTTCCACACCGGCGGAGCTCCAGCTCTGCGCCCAGGCGCGATAGCACAGAGCCCCGGCCGAGAGGCTGCTCTGTGCTGGGCGAGCCTCCCCAAGCCCTGCCCAGCTTCTAGCGTTCGCGCCCGGGAAGGAGCAGGCTGCGGGAGTGTGGGAGACGTGAGTGGTGCCTGACTGGTGCCTCAGCTCAGCCCTCGCCTTCCCTTCGGACCTAGGAGCCAGGCGTCCTTGCAGAGGGCTTAGGGGCTGGGGGTGTGCACACTGCCAAAGCCTCCCGCGGGGAGAGCTCTTTCCGAGGGAAAGGAAGCGCCCCAGGCTGCATTCCCAAGCTGGTGCTTCCCCGCCCAGACTAAGCGCCGCACGGAGGGAATCAGGGTCCCGGTGCCCCTGGCTTGGGGAGGCAGCTCCACAGCCAGAGTGTTGCTCCGTTTGTGCCCAGAAAGCGCCTGCCAGACCGGGCCTTCCCTGGAGCTGTCCTCCCGCCTAGAGGCAGGTGGATGTGCTGTGCGGGCTTCCCCTGTGCGTTTGGGCTCCCTAGCACAGCCGCAGCGCAGGGGAACCAGCCCATGATCAGTGAGCTCCGGGCAGTACTTTGGTCCCAGGTTTGGAGCCCAATGCCCGGAACGCGGGAGAGAAGAGGCTGGCTGCCGGCGGGTGCTTGCAAGCCTGTACTGGGAAGGACCGAGTGAGCTTCCACACCGGCGGAGCTCCAGCTCTGCGCCCAGGCGCGATAGCACAGAGCCCCGGCCGAGAGGCTGCTCTGTGCTGGGCGAGCCTCCCCAAGCCCTGCCCAGCTTCTAGCGTTCGCGCCCGGGAAGGAGCAGGCTGCGGGAGTGTGGGAGACGTGAGTGGTGCCTGACTGGTGCCTCAGCTCAGCCCTCGCCTTCCCTTCGGACCTAGGAGCCAGGCGTCCTTGCAGAGGGCTTAGGGGCTGGGGGTGTGCACACTGCCAAAGCCTCCCGCGGGGAGAGCTCTTTCCGAGGGAAAGGAAGCGCCCCAGGCTGCATTCCCAAGCTGGTGCTTCCCCGCCCAGACTAAGCGCCGCACGGAGGGAATCAGGGTCCCGGTGCCCCTGGCTTGGGGAGGCAGCTCCACAGCCAGAGTGTTGCTCCGTTTGTGCCCAGAAAGCGCCTGCCAGACCGGGCCTTCCCTGGAGCTGTCCTCCCGCCTAGAGGCAGGTGGATGTGCTGTGCGGGCTTCCCCTGTGCGTTTGGGCTCCCTAGCACAGCCGCAGCGCAGGGGAACCAGCCCATGATCAGTGAGCTCCGGGCAGTACTTTGGTCCCAGGTTTGGAGCCCAATGCCCGGAACGCGGGAGAGAAGAGGCTGGCTGCCGGCGGGTGCTTGCAAGCCTGTACTGGGAAGGACCGAGTGAGCTTCCACACCGGCGGAGCTCCAGCTCTGCGCCCAGGCGCGATAGCACAGAGCCCCGGCCGAGAGGCTGCTCTGTGCTGGGCGAGCCTCCCCAAGCCCTGCCCAGCTTCTAGCGTTCGCGCCCGGGAAGGAGCAGGCTGCGGGAGTGTGGGAGACGTGAGTGGTGCCTGACTGGTGCCTCAGCTCAGCCCTCGCCTTCCCTTCGGACCTAGGAGCCAGGCGTCCTTGCAGAGGGCTTAGGGGCTGGGGGTGTGCACACTGCCAAAGCCTCCCGCGGGGAGAGCTCTTTCCGAGGGAAAGGAAGCGCCCCAGGCTGCATTCCCAAGCTGGTGCTTCCCCGCCCAGACTAAGCGCCGCACGGAGGGAATCAGGGTCCCGGTGCCCCTGGCTTGGGGAGGCAGCTCCACAGCCAGAGTGTTGCTCCGTTTGTGCCCAGAAAGCGCCTGCCAGACCGGGCCTTCCCTGGAGCTGTCCTCCCGCCTAGAGGCAGGTGGATGTGCTGTGCGGGCTTCCCCTGTGCGTTTGGGCTCCCTAGCACAGCCGCAGCGCAGGGGAACCAGCCCATGATCAGTGAGCTCCGGGCAGTACTTTGGTCCCAGGTTTGGAGCCCAATGCCCGGAACGCGGGAGAGAAGAGGCTGGCTGCCGGCGGGTGCTTGCAAGCCTGTACTGGGAAGGACCGAGTGAGCTTCCACACCGGCGGAGCTCCAGCTCTGCGCCCAGGCGCGATAGCACAGAGCCCCGGCCGAGAGGCTGCTCTGTGCTGGGCGAGCCTCCCCAAGCCCTGCCCAGCTTCTAGCGTTCGCGCCCGGGAAGGAGCAGGCTGCGGGAGTGTGGGAGACGTGAGTGGTGCCTGACTGGTGCCTCAGCTCAGCCCTCGCCTTCCCTTCGGACCTAGGAGCCAGGCGTCCTTGCAGAGGGCTTAGGGGCTGGGGGTGTGCACACTGCCAAAGCCTCCCGCGGGGAGAGCTCTTTCCGAGGGAAAGGAAGCGCCCCAGGCTGCATTCCCAAGCTGGTGCTTCCCCGCCCAGACTAAGCGCCGCACGGAGGGAATCAGGGTCCCGGTGCCCCTGGCTTGGGGAGGCAGCTCCACAGCCAGAGTGTTGCTCCGTTTGTGCCCAGAAAGCGCCTGCCAGACCGGGCCTTCCCTGGAGCTGTCCTCCCGCCTAGAGGCAGGTGGATGTGCTGTGCGGGCTTCCCCTGTGCGTTTGGGCTCCCTAGCACAGCCGCAGCGCAGGGGAACCAGCCCATGATCAGTGAGCTCCGGGCAGTACTTTGGTCCCAGGTTTGGAGCCCAATGCCCGGAACGCGGGAGAGAAGAGGCTGGCTGCCGGCGGGTGCTTGCAAGCCTGTACTGGGAAGGACCGAGTGAGCTTCCACACCGGCGGAGCTCCAGCTCTGCGCCCAGGCGCGATAGCACAGAGCCCCGGCCGAGAGGCTGCTCTGTGCTGGGCGAGCCTCCCCAAGCCCTGCCCAGCTTCTAGCGTTCGCGCCCGGGAAGGAGCAGGCTGCGGGAGTGTGGGAGACGTGAGTGGTGCCTGACTGGTGCCTCAGCTCAGCCCTCGCCTTCCCTTCGGACCTAGGAGCCAGGCGTCCTTGCAGAGGGCTTAGGGGCTGGGGGTGTGCACACTGCCAAAGCCTCCCGCGGGGAGAGCTCTTTCCGAGGGAAAGGAAGCGCCCCAGGCTGCATTCCCAAGCTGGTGCTTCCCCGCCCAGACTAAGCGCCGCACGGAGGGAATCAGGGTCCCGGTGCCCCTGGCTTGGGGAGGCAGCTCCACAGCCAGAGTGTTGCTCCGTTTGTGCCCAGAAAGCGCCTGCCAGACCGGGCCTTCCCTGGAGCTGTCCTCCCGCCTAGAGGCAGGTGGATGTGCTGTGCGGGCTTCCCCTGTGCGTTTGGGCTCCCTAGCACAGCCGCAGCGCAGGGGAACCAGCCCATGATCAGTGAGCTCCGGGCAGTACTTTGGTCCCAGGTTTGGAGCCCAATGCCCGGAACGCGGGAGAGAAGAGGCTGGCTGCCGGCGGGTGCTTGCAAGCCTGTACTGGGAAGGACCGAGTGAGCTTCCACACCGGCGGAGCTCCAGCTCTGCGCCCAGGCGCGATAGCACAGAGCCCCGGCCGAGAGGCTGCTCTGTGCTGGGCGAGCCTCCCCAAGCCCTGCCCAGCTTCTAGCGTTCGCGCCCGGGAAGGAGCAGGCTGCGGGAGTGTGGGAGACGTGAGTGGTGCCTGACTGGTGCCTCAGCTCAGCCCTCGCCTTCCCTTCGGACCTAGGAGCCAGGCGTCCTTGCAGAGGGCTTAGGGGCTGGGGGTGTGCACACTGCCAAAGCCTCCCGCGGGGAGAGCTCTTTCCGAGGGAAAGGAAGCGCCCCAGGCTGCATTCCCAAGCTGGTGCTTCCCCGCCCAGACTAAGCGCCGCACGGAGGGAATCAGGGTCCCGGTGCCCCTGGCTTGGGGAGGCAGCTCCACAGCCAGAGTGTTGCTCCGTTTGTGCCCAGAAAGCGCCTGCCAGACCGGGCCTTCCCTGGAGCTGTCCTCCCGCCTAGAGGCAGGTGGATGTGCTGTGCGGGCTTCCCCTGTGCGTTTGGGCTCCCTAGCACAGCCGCAGCGCAGGGGAACCAGCCCATGATCAGTGAGCTCCGGGCAGTACTTTGGTCCCAGGTTTGGAGCCCAATGCCCGGAACGCGGGAGAGAAGAGGCTGGCTGCCGGCGGGTGCTTGCAAGCCTGTACTGGGAAGGACCGAGTGAGCTTCCACACCGGCGGAGCTCCAGCTCTGCGCCCAGGCGCGATAGCACAGAGCCCCGGCCGAGAGGCTGCTCTGTGCTGGGCGAGCCTCCCCAAGCCCTGCCCAGCTTCTAGCGTTCGCGCCCGGGAAGGAGCAGGCTGCGGGAGTGTGGGAGACGTGAGTGGTGCCTGACTGGTGCCTCAGCTCAGCCCTCGCCTTCCCTTCGGACCTAGGAGCCAGGCGTCCTTGCAGAGGGCTTAGGGGCTGGGGGTGTGCACACTGCCAAAGCCTCCCGCGGGGAGAGCTCTTTCCGAGGGAAAGGAAGCGCCCCAGGCTGCATTCCCAAGCTGGTGCTTCCCCGCCCAGACTAAGCGCCGCACGGAGGGAATCAGGGTCCCGGTGCCCCTGGCTTGGGGAGGCAGCTCCACAGCCAGAGTGTTGCTCCGTTTGTGCCCAGAAAGCGCCTGCCAGACCGGGCCTTCCCTGGAGCTGTCCTCCCGCCTAGAGGCAGGTGGATGTGCTGTGCGGGCTTCCCCTGTGCGTTTGGGCTCCCTAGCACAGCCGCAGCGCAGGGGAACCAGCCCATGATCAGTGAGCTCCGGGCAGTACTTTGGTCCCAGGTTTGGAGCCCAATGCCCGGAACGCGGGAGAGAAGAGGCTGGCTGCCGGCGGGTGCTTGCAAGCCTGTACTGGGAAGGACCGAGTGAGCTTCCACACCGGCGGAGCTCCAGCTCTGCGCCCAGGCGCGATAGCACAGAGCCCCGGCCGAGAGGCTGCTCTGTGCTGGGCGAGCCTCCCCAAGCCCTGCCCAGCTTCTAGCGTTCGCGCCCGGGAAGGAGCAGGCTGCGGGAGTGTGGGAGACGTGAGTGGTGCCTGACTGGTGCCTCAGCTCAGCCCTCGCCTTCCCTTCGGACCTAGGAGCCAGGCGTCCTTGCAGAGGGCTTAGGGGCTGGGGGTGTGCACACTGCCAAAGCCTCCCGCGGGGAGAGCTCTTTCCGAGGGAAAGGAAGCGCCCCAGGCTGCATTCCCAAGCTGGTGCTTCCCCGCCCAGACTAAGCGCCGCACGGAGGGAATCAGGGTCCCGGTGCCCCTGGCTTGGGGAGGCAGCTCCACAGCCAGAGTGTTGCTCCGTTTGTGCCCAGAAAGCGCCTGCCAGACCGGGCCTTCCCTGGAGCTGTCCTCCCGCCTAGAGGCAGGTGGATGTGCTGTGCGGGCTTCCCCTGTGCGTTTGGGCTCCCTAGCACAGCCGCAGCGCAGGGGAACCAGCCCATGATCAGTGAGCTCCGGGCAGTACTTTGGTCCCAGGTTTGGAGCCCAATGCCCGGAACGCGGGAGAGAAGAGGCTGGCTGCCGGCGGGTGCTTGCAAGCCTGTACTGGGAAGGACCGAGTGAGCTTCCACACCGGCGGAGCTCCAGCTCTGCGCCCAGGCGCGATAGCACAGAGCCCCGGCCGAGAGGCTGCTCTGTGCTGGGCGAGCCTCCCCAAGCCCTGCCCAGCTTCTAGCGTTCGCGCCCGGGAAGGAGCAGGCTGCGGGAGTGTGGGAGACGTGAGTGGTGCCTGACTGGTGCCTCAGCTCAGCCCTCGCCTTCCCTTCGGACCTAGGAGCCAGGCGTCCTTGCAGAGGGCTTAGGGGCTGGGGGTGTGCACACTGCCAAAGCCTCCCGCGGGGAGAGCTCTTTCCGAGGGAAAGGAAGCGCCCCAGGCTGCATTCCCAAGCTGGTGCTTCCCCGCCCAGACTAAGCGCCGCACGGAGGGAATCAGGGTCCCGGTGCCCCTGGCTTGGGGAGGCAGCTCCACAGCCAGAGTGTTGCTCCGTTTGTGCCCAGAAAGCGCCTGCCAGACCGGGCCTTCCCTGGAGCTGTCCTCCCGCCTAGAGGCAGGTGGATGTGCTGTGCGGGCTTCCCCTGTGCGTTTGGGCTCCCTAGCACAGCCGCAGCGCAGGGGAACCAGCCCATGATCAGTGAGCTCCGGGCAGTACTTTGGTCCCAGGTTTGGAGCCCAATGCCCGGAACGCGGGAGAGAAGAGGCTGGCTGCCGGCGGGTGCTTGCAAGCCTGTACTGGGAAGGACCGAGTGAGCTTCCACACCGGCGGAGCTCCAGCTCTGCGCCCAGGCGCGATAGCACAGAGCCCCGGCCGAGAGGCTGCTCTGTGCTGGGCGAGCCTCCCCAAGCCCTGCCCAGCTTCTAGCGTTCGCGCCCGGGAAGGAGCAGGCTGCGGGAGTGTGGGAGACGTGAGTGGTGCCTGACTGGTGCCTCAGCTCAGCCCTCGCCTTCCCTTCGGACCTAGGAGCCAGGCGTCCTTGCAGAGGGCTTAGGGGCTGGGGGTGTGCACACTGCCAAAGCCTCCCGCGGGGAGAGCTCTTTCCGAGGGAAAGGAAGCGCCCCAGGCTGCATTCCCAAGCTGGTGCTTCCCCGCCCAGACTAAGCGCCGCACGGAGGGAATCAGGGTCCCGGTGCCCCTGGCTTGGGGAGGCAGCTCCACAGCCAGAGTGTTGCTCCGTTTGTGCCCAGAAAGCGCCTGCCAGACCGGGCCTTCCCTGGAGCTGTCCTCCCGCCTAGAGGCAGGTGGATGTGCTGTGCGGGCTTCCCCTGTGCGTTTGGGCTCCCTAGCACAGCCGCAGCGCAGGGGAACCAGCCCATGATCAGTGAGCTCCGGGCAGTACTTTGGTCCCAGGTTTGGAGCCCAATGCCCGGAACGCGGGAGAGAAGAGGCTGGCTGCCGGCGGGTGCTTGCAAGCCTGTACTGGGAAGGACCGAGTGAGCTTCCACACCGGCGGAGCTCCAGCTCTGCGCCCAGGCGCGATAGCACAGAGCCCCGGCCGAGAGGCTGCTCTGTGCTGGGCGAGCCTCCCCAAGCCCTGCCCAGCTTCTAGCGTTCGCGCCCGGGAAGGAGCAGGCTGCGGGAGTGTGGGAGACGTGAGTGGTGCCTGACTGGTGCCTCAGCTCAGCCCTCGCCTTCCCTTCGGACCTAGGAGCCAGGCGTCCTTGCAGAGGGCTTAGGGGCTGGGGGTGTGCACACTGCCAAAGCCTCCCGCGGGGAGAGCTCTTTCCGAGGGAAAGGAAGCGCCCCAGGCTGCATTCCCAAGCTGGTGCTTCCCCGCCCAGACTAAGCGCCGCACGGAGGGAATCAGGGTCCCGGTGCCCCTGGCTTGGGGAGGCAGCTCCACAGCCAGAGTGTTGCTCCGTTTGTGCCCAGAAAGCGCCTGCCAGACCGGGCCTTCCCTGGAGCTGTCCTCCCGCCTAGAGGCAGGTGGATGTGCTGTGCGGGCTTCCCCTGTGCGTTTGGGCTCCCTAGCACAGCCGCAGCGCAGGGGAACCAGCCCATGATCAGTGAGCTCCGGGCAGTACTTTGGTCCCAGGTTTGGAGCCCAATGCCCGGAACGCGGGAGAGAAGAGGCTGGCTGCCGGCGGGTGCTTGCAAGCCTGTACTGGGAAGGACCGAGTGAGCTTCCACACCGGCGGAGCTCCAGCTCTGCGCCCAGGCGCGATAGCACAGAGCCCCGGCCGAGAGGCTGCTCTGTGCTGGGCGAGCCTCCCCAAGCCCTGCCCAGCTTCTAGCGTTCGCGCCCGGGAAGGAGCAGGCTGCGGGAGTGTGGGAGACGTGAGTGGTGCCTGACTGGTGCCTCAGCTCAGCCCTCGCCTTCCCTTCGGACCTAGGAGCCAGGCGTCCTTGCAGAGGGCTTAGGGGCTGGGGGTGTGCACACTGCCAAAGCCTCCCGCGGGGAGAGCTCTTTCCGAGGGAAAGGAAGCGCCCCAGGCTGCATTCCCAAGCTGGTGCTTCCCCGCCCAGACTAAGCGCCGCACGGAGGGAATCAGGGTCCCGGTGCCCCTGGCTTGGGGAGGCAGCTCCACAGCCAGAGTGTTGCTCCGTTTGTGCCCAGAAAGCGCCTGCCAGACCGGGCCTTCCCTGGAGCTGTCCTCCCGCCTAGAGGCAGGTGGATGTGCTGTGCGGGCTTCCCCTGTGCGTTTGGGCTCCCTAGCACAGCCGCAGCGCAGGGGAACCAGCCCATGATCAGTGAGCTCCGGGCAGTACTTTGGTCCCAGGTTTGGAGCCCAATGCCCGGAACGCGGGAGAGAAGAGGCTGGCTGCCGGCGGGTGCTTGCAAGCCTGTACTGGGAAGGACCGAGTGAGCTTCCACACCGGCGGAGCTCCAGCTCTGCGCCCAGGCGCGATAGCACAGAGCCCCGGCCGAGAGGCTGCTCTGTGCTGGGCGAGCCTCCCCAAGCCCTGCCCAGCTTCTAGCGTTCGCGCCCGGGAAGGAGCAGGCTGCGGGAGTGTGGGAGACGTGAGTGGTGCCTGACTGGTGCCTCAGCTCAGCCCTCGCCTTCCCTTCGGACCTAGGAGCCAGGCGTCCTTGCAGAGGGCTTAGGGGCTGGGGGTGTGCACACTGCCAAAGCCTCCCGCGGGGAGAGCTCTTTCCGAGGGAAAGGAAGCGCCCCAGGCTGCATTCCCAAGCTGGTGCTTCCCCGCCCAGACTAAGCGCCGCACGGAGGGAATCAGGGTCCCGGTGCCCCTGGCTTGGGGAGGCAGCTCCACAGCCAGAGTGTTGCTCCGTTTGTGCCCAGAAAGCGCCTGCCAGACCGGGCCTTCCCTGGAGCTGTCCTCCCGCCTAGAGGCAGGTGGATGTGCTGTGCGGGCTTCCCCTGTGCGTTTGGGCTCCCTAGCACAGCCGCAGCGCAGGGGAACCAGCCCATGATCAGTGAGCTCCGGGCAGTACTTTGGTCCCAGGTTTGGAGCCCAATGCCCGGAACGCGGGAGAGAAGAGGCTGGCTGCCGGCGGGTGCTTGCAAGCCTGTACTGGGAAGGACCGAGTGAGCTTCCACACCGGCGGAGCTCCAGCTCTGCGCCCAGGCGCGATAGCACAGAGCCCCGGCCGAGAGGCTGCTCTGTGCTGGGCGAGCCTCCCCAAGCCCTGCCCAGCTTCTAGCGTTCGCGCCCGGGAAGGAGCAGGCTGCGGGAGTGTGGGAGACGTGAGTGGTGCCTGACTGGTGCCTCAGCTCAGCCCTCGCCTTCCCTTCGGACCTAGGAGCCAGGCGTCCTTGCAGAGGGCTTAGGGGCTGGGGGTGTGCACACTGCCAAAGCCTCCCGCGGGGAGAGCTCTTTCCGAGGGAAAGGAAGCGCCCCAGGCTGCATTCCCAAGCTGGTGCTTCCCCGCCCAGACTAAGCGCCGCACGGAGGGAATCAGGGTCCCGGTGCCCCTGGCTTGGGGAGGCAGCTCCACAGCCAGAGTGTTGCTCCGTTTGTGCCCAGAAAGCGCCTGCCAGACCGGGCCTTCCCTGGAGCTGTCCTCCCGCCTAGAGGCAGGTGGATGTGCTGTGCGGGCTTCCCCTGTGCGTTTGGGCTCCCTAGCACAGCCGCAGCGCAGGGGAACCAGCCCATGATCAGTGAGCTCCGGGCAGTACTTTGGTCCCAGGTTTGGAGCCCAATGCCCGGAACGCGGGAGAGAAGAGGCTGGCTGCCGGCGGGTGCTTGCAAGCCTGTACTGGGAAGGACCGAGTGAGCTTCCACACCGGCGGAGCTCCAGCTCTGCGCCCAGGCGCGATAGCACAGAGCCCCGGCCGAGAGGCTGCTCTGTGCTGGGCGAGCCTCCCCAAGCCCTGCCCAGCTTCTAGCGTTCGCGCCCGGGAAGGAGCAGGCTGCGGGAGTGTGGGAGACGTGAGTGGTGCCTGACTGGTGCCTCAGCTCAGCCCTCGCCTTCCCTTCGGACCTAGGAGCCAGGCGTCCTTGCAGAGGGCTTAGGGGCTGGGGGTGTGCACACTGCCAAAGCCTCCCGCGGGGAGAGCTCTTTCCGAGGGAAAGGAAGCGCCCCAGGCTGCATTCCCAAGCTGGTGCTTCCCCGCCCAGACTAAGCGCCGCACGGAGGGAATCAGGGTCCCGGTGCCCCTGGCTTGGGGAGGCAGCTCCACAGCCAGAGTGTTGCTCCGTTTGTGCCCAGAAAGCGCCTGCCAGACCGGGCCTTCCCTGGAGCTGTCCTCCCGCCTAGAGGCAGGTGGATGTGCTGTGCGGGCTTCCCCTGTGCGTTTGGGCTCCCTAGCACAGCCGCAGCGCAGGGGAACCAGCCCATGATCAGTGAGCTCCGGGCAGTACTTTGGTCCCAGGTTTGGAGCCCAATGCCCGGAACGCGGGAGAGAAGAGGCTGGCTGCCGGCGGGTGCTTGCAAGCCTGTACTGGGAAGGACCGAGTGAGCTTCCACACCGGCGGAGCTCCAGCTCTGCGCCCAGGCGCGATAGCACAGAGCCCCGGCCGAGAGGCTGCTCTGTGCTGGGCGAGCCTCCCCAAGCCCTGCCCAGCTTCTAGCGTTCGCGCCCGGGAAGGAGCAGGCTGCGGGAGTGTGGGAGACGTGAGTGGTGCCTGACTGGTGCCTCAGCTCAGCCCTCGCCTTCCCTTCGGACCTAGGAGCCAGGCGTCCTTGCAGAGGGCTTAGGGGCTGGGGGTGTGCACACTGCCAAAGCCTCCCGCGGGGAGAGCTCTTTCCGAGGGAAAGGAAGCGCCCCAGGCTGCATTCCCAAGCTGGTGCTTCCCCGCCCAGACTAAGCGCCGCACGGAGGGAATCAGGGTCCCGGTGCCCCTGGCTTGGGGAGGCAGCTCCACAGCCAGAGTGTTGCTCCGTTTGTGCCCAGAAAGCGCCTGCCAGACCGGGCCTTCCCTGGAGCTGTCCTCCCGCCTAGAGGCAGGTGGATGTGCTGTGCGGGCTTCCCCTGTGCGTTTGGGCTCCCTAGCACAGCCGCAGCGCAGGGGAACCAGCCCATGATCAGTGAGCTCCGGGCAGTACTTTGGTCCCAGGTTTGGAGCCCAATGCCCGGAACGCGGGAGAGAAGAGGCTGGCTGCCGGCGGGTGCTTGCAAGCCTGTACTGGGAAGGACCGAGTGAGCTTCCACACCGGCGGAGCTCCAGCTCTGCGCCCAGGCGCGATAGCACAGAGCCCCGGCCGAGAGGCTGCTCTGTGCTGGGCGAGCCTCCCCAAGCCCTGCCCAGCTTCTAGCGTTCGCGCCCGGGAAGGAGCAGGCTGCGGGAGTGTGGGAGACGTGAGTGGTGCCTGACTGGTGCCTCAGCTCAGCCCTCGCCTTCCCTTCGGACCTAGGAGCCAGGCGTCCTTGCAGAGGGCTTAGGGGCTGGGGGTGTGCACACTGCCAAAGCCTCCCGCGGGGAGAGCTCTTTCCGAGGGAAAGGAAGCGCCCCAGGCTGCATTCCCAAGCTGGTGCTTCCCCGCCCAGACTAAGCGCCGCACGGAGGGAATCAGGGTCCCGGTGCCCCTGGCTTGGGGAGGCAGCTCCACAGCCAGAGTGTTGCTCCGTTTGTGCCCAGAAAGCGCCTGCCAGACCGGGCCTTCCCTGGAGCTGTCCTCCCGCCTAGAGGCAGGTGGATGTGCTGTGCGGGCTTCCCCTGTGCGTTTGGGCTCCCTAGCACAGCCGCAGCGCAGGGGAACCAGCCCATGATCAGTGAGCTCCGGGCAGTACTTTGGTCCCAGGTTTGGAGCCCAATGCCCGGAACGCGGGAGAGAAGAGGCTGGCTGCCGGCGGGTGCTTGCAAGCCTGTACTGGGAAGGACCGAGTGAGCTTCCACACCGGCGGAGCTCCAGCTCTGCGCCCAGGCGCGATAGCACAGAGCCCCGGCCGAGAGGCTGCTCTGTGCTGGGCGAGCCTCCCCAAGCCCTGCCCAGCTTCTAGCGTTCGCGCCCGGGAAGGAGCAGGCTGCGGGAGTGTGGGAGACGTGAGTGGTGCCTGACTGGTGCCTCAGCTCAGCCCTCGCCTTCCCTTCGGACCTAGGAGCCAGGCGTCCTTGCAGAGGGCTTAGGGGCTGGGGGTGTGCACACTGCCAAAGCCTCCCGCGGGGAGAGCTCTTTCCGAGGGAAAGGAAGCGCCCCAGGCTGCATTCCCAAGCTGGTGCTTCCCCGCCCAGACTAAGCGCCGCACGGAGGGAATCAGGGTCCCGGTGCCCCTGGCTTGGGGAGGCAGCTCCACAGCCAGAGTGTTGCTCCGTTTGTGCCCAGAAAGCGCCTGCCAGACCGGGCCTTCCCTGGAGCTGTCCTCCCGCCTAGAGGCAGGTGGATGTGCTGTGCGGGCTTCCCCTGTGCGTTTGGGCTCCCTAGCACAGCCGCAGCGCAGGGGAACCAGCCCATGATCAGTGAGCTCCGGGCAGTACTTTGGTCCCAGGTTTGGAGCCCAATGCCCGGAACGCGGGAGAGAAGAGGCTGGCTGCCGGCGGGTGCTTGCAAGCCTGTACTGGGAAGGACCGAGTGAGCTTCCACACCGGCGGAGCTCCAGCTCTGCGCCCAGGCGCGATAGCACAGAGCCCCGGCCGAGAGGCTGCTCTGTGCTGGGCGAGCCTCCCCAAGCCCTGCCCAGCTTCTAGCGTTCGCGCCCGGGAAGGAGCAGGCTGCGGGAGTGTGGGAGACGTGAGTGGTGCCTGACTGGTGCCTCAGCTCAGCCCTCGCCTTCCCTTCGGACCTAGGAGCCAGGCGTCCTTGCAGAGGGCTTAGGGGCTGGGGGTGTGCACACTGCCAAAGCCTCCCGCGGGGAGAGCTCTTTCCGAGGGAAAGGAAGCGCCCCAGGCTGCATTCCCAAGCTGGTGCTTCCCCGCCCAGACTAAGCGCCGCACGGAGGGAATCAGGGTCCCGGTGCCCCTGGCTTGGGGAGGCAGCTCCACAGCCAGAGTGTTGCTCCGTTTGTGCCCAGAAAGCGCCTGCCAGACCGGGCCTTCCCTGGAGCTGTCCTCCCGCCTAGAGGCAGGTGGATGTGCTGTGCGGGCTTCCCCTGTGCGTTTGGGCTCCCTAGCACAGCCGCAGCGCAGGGGAACCAGCCCATGATCAGTGAGCTCCGGGCAGTACTTTGGTCCCAGGTTTGGAGCCCAATGCCCGGAACGCGGGAGAGAAGAGGCTGGCTGCCGGCGGGTGCTTGCAAGCCTGTACTGGGAAGGACCGAGTGAGCTTCCACACCGGCGGAGCTCCAGCTCTGCGCCCAGGCGCGATAGCACAGAGCCCCGGCCGAGAGGCTGCTCTGTGCTGGGCGAGCCTCCCCAAGCCCTGCCCAGCTTCTAGCGTTCGCGCCCGGGAAGGAGCAGGCTGCGGGAGTGTGGGAGACGTGAGTGGTGCCTGACTGGTGCCTCAGCTCAGCCCTCGCCTTCCCTTCGGACCTAGGAGCCAGGCGTCCTTGCAGAGGGCTTAGGGGCTGGGGGTGTGCACACTGCCAAAGCCTCCCGCGGGGAGAGCTCTTTCCGAGGGAAAGGAAGCGCCCCAGGCTGCATTCCCAAGCTGGTGCTTCCCCGCCCAGACTAAGCGCCGCACGGAGGGAATCAGGGTCCCGGTGCCCCTGGCTTGGGGAGGCAGCTCCACAGCCAGAGTGTTGCTCCGTTTGTGCCCAGAAAGCGCCTGCCAGACCGGGCCTTCCCTGGAGCTGTCCTCCCGCCTAGAGGCAGGTGGATGTGCTGTGCGGGCTTCCCCTGTGCGTTTGGGCTCCCTAGCACAGCCGCAGCGCAGGGGAACCAGCCCATGATCAGTGAGCTCCGGGCAGTACTTTGGTCCCAGGTTTGGAGCCCAATGCCCGGAACGCGGGAGAGAAGAGGCTGGCTGCCGGCGGGTGCTTGCAAGCCTGTACTGGGAAGGACCGAGTGAGCTTCCACACCGGCGGAGCTCCAGCTCTGCGCCCAGGCGCGATAGCACAGAGCCCCGGCCGAGAGGCTGCTCTGTGCTGGGCGAGCCTCCCCAAGCCCTGCCCAGCTTCTAGCGTTCGCGCCCGGGAAGGAGCAGGCTGCGGGAGTGTGGGAGACGTGAGTGGTGCCTGACTGGTGCCTCAGCTCAGCCCTCGCCTTCCCTTCGGACCTAGGAGCCAGGCGTCCTTGCAGAGGGCTTAGGGGCTGGGGGTGTGCACACTGCCAAAGCCTCCCGCGGGGAGAGCTCTTTCCGAGGGAAAGGAAGCGCCCCAGGCTGCATTCCCAAGCTGGTGCTTCCCCGCCCAGACTAAGCGCCGCACGGAGGGAATCAGGGTCCCGGTGCCCCTGGCTTGGGGAGGCAGCTCCACAGCCAGAGTGTTGCTCCGTTTGTGCCCAGAAAGCGCCTGCCAGACCGGGCCTTCCCTGGAGCTGTCCTCCCGCCTAGAGGCAGGTGGATGTGCTGTGCGGGCTTCCCCTGTGCGTTTGGGCTCCCTAGCACAGCCGCAGCGCAGGGGAACCAGCCCATGATCAGTGAGCTCCGGGCAGTACTTTGGTCCCAGGTTTGGAGCCCAATGCCCGGAACGCGGGAGAGAAGAGGCTGGCTGCCGGCGGGTGCTTGCAAGCCTGTACTGGGAAGGACCGAGTGAGCTTCCACACCGGCGGAGCTCCAGCTCTGCGCCCAGGCGCGATAGCACAGAGCCCCGGCCGAGAGGCTGCTCTGTGCTGGGCGAGCCTCCCCAAGCCCTGCCCAGCTTCTAGCGTTCGCGCCCGGGAAGGAGCAGGCTGCGGGAGTGTGGGAGACGTGAGTGGTGCCTGACTGGTGCCTCAGCTCAGCCCTCGCCTTCCCTTCGGACCTAGGAGCCAGGCGTCCTTGCAGAGGGCTTAGGGGCTGGGGGTGTGCACACTGCCAAAGCCTCCCGCGGGGAGAGCTCTTTCCGAGGGAAAGGAAGCGCCCCAGGCTGCATTCCCAAGCTGGTGCTTCCCCGCCCAGACTAAGCGCCGCACGGAGGGAATCAGGGTCCCGGTGCCCCTGGCTTGGGGAGGCAGCTCCACAGCCAGAGTGTTGCTCCGTTTGTGCCCAGAAAGCGCCTGCCAGACCGGGCCTTCCCTGGAGCTGTCCTCCCGCCTAGAGGCAGGTGGATGTGCTGTGCGGGCTTCCCCTGTGCGTTTGGGCTCCCTAGCACAGCCGCAGCGCAGGGGAACCAGCCCATGATCAGTGAGCTCCGGGCAGTACTTTGGTCCCAGGTTTGGAGCCCAATGCCCGGAACGCGGGAGAGAAGAGGCTGGCTGCCGGCGGGTGCTTGCAAGCCTGTACTGGGAAGGACCGAGTGAGCTTCCACACCGGCGGAGCTCCAGCTCTGCGCCCAGGCGCGATAGCACAGAGCCCCGGCCGAGAGGCTGCTCTGTGCTGGGCGAGCCTCCCCAAGCCCTGCCCAGCTTCTAGCGTTCGCGCCCGGGAAGGAGCAGGCTGCGGGAGTGTGGGAGACGTGAGTGGTGCCTGACTGGTGCCTCAGCTCAGCCCTCGCCTTCCCTTCGGACCTAGGAGCCAGGCGTCCTTGCAGAGGGCTTAGGGGCTGGGGGTGTGCACACTGCCAAAGCCTCCCGCGGGGAGAGCTCTTTCCGAGGGAAAGGAAGCGCCCCAGGCTGCATTCCCAAGCTGGTGCTTCCCCGCCCAGACTAAGCGCCGCACGGAGGGAATCAGGGTCCCGGTGCCCCTGGCTTGGGGAGGCAGCTCCACAGCCAGAGTGTTGCTCCGTTTGTGCCCAGAAAGCGCCTGCCAGACCGGGCCTTCCCTGGAGCTGTCCTCCCGCCTAGAGGCAGGTGGATGTGCTGTGCGGGCTTCCCCTGTGCGTTTGGGCTCCCTAGCACAGCCGCAGCGCAGGGGAACCAGCCCATGATCAGTGAGCTCCGGGCAGTACTTTGGTCCCAGGTTTGGAGCCCAATGCCCGGAACGCGGGAGAGAAGAGGCTGGCTGCCGGCGGGTGCTTGCAAGCCTGTACTGGGAAGGACCGAGTGAGCTTCCACACCGGCGGAGCTCCAGCTCTGCGCCCAGGCGCGATAGCACAGAGCCCCGGCCGAGAGGCTGCTCTGTGCTGGGCGAGCCTCCCCAAGCCCTGCCCAGCTTCTAGCGTTCGCGCCCGGGAAGGAGCAGGCTGCGGGAGTGTGGGAGACGTGAGTGGTGCCTGACTGGTGCCTCAGCTCAGCCCTCGCCTTCCCTTCGGACCTAGGAGCCAGGCGTCCTTGCAGAGGGCTTAGGGGCTGGGGGTGTGCACACTGCCAAAGCCTCCCGCGGGGAGAGCTCTTTCCGAGGGAAAGGAAGCGCCCCAGGCTGCATTCCCAAGCTGGTGCTTCCCCGCCCAGACTAAGCGCCGCACGGAGGGAATCAGGGTCCCGGTGCCCCTGGCTTGGGGAGGCAGCTCCACAGCCAGAGTGTTGCTCCGTTTGTGCCCAGAAAGCGCCTGCCAGACCGGGCCTTCCCTGGAGCTGTCCTCCCGCCTAGAGGCAGGTGGATGTGCTGTGCGGGCTTCCCCTGTGCGTTTGGGCTCCCTAGCACAGCCGCAGCGCAGGGGAACCAGCCCATGATCAGTGAGCTCCGGGCAGTACTTTGGTCCCAGGTTTGGAGCCCAATGCCCGGAACGCGGGAGAGAAGAGGCTGGCTGCCGGCGGGTGCTTGCAAGCCTGTACTGGGAAGGACCGAGTGAGCTTCCACACCGGCGGAGCTCCAGCTCTGCGCCCAGGCGCGATAGCACAGAGCCCCGGCCGAGAGGCTGCTCTGTGCTGGGCGAGCCTCCCCAAGCCCTGCCCAGCTTCTAGCGTTCGCGCCCGGGAAGGAGCAGGCTGCGGGAGTGTGGGAGACGTGAGTGGTGCCTGACTGGTGCCTCAGCTCAGCCCTCGCCTTCCCTTCGGACCTAGGAGCCAGGCGTCCTTGCAGAGGGCTTAGGGGCTGGGGGTGTGCACACTGCCAAAGCCTCCCGCGGGGAGAGCTCTTTCCGAGGGAAAGGAAGCGCCCCAGGCTGCATTCCCAAGCTGGTGCTTCCCCGCCCAGACTAAGCGCCGCACGGAGGGAATCAGGGTCCCGGTGCCCCTGGCTTGGGGAGGCAGCTCCACAGCCAGAGTGTTGCTCCGTTTGTGCCCAGAAAGCGCCTGCCAGACCGGGCCTTCCCTGGAGCTGTCCTCCCGCCTAGAGGCAGGTGGATGTGCTGTGCGGGCTTCCCCTGTGCGTTTGGGCTCCCTAGCACAGCCGCAGCGCAGGGGAACCAGCCCATGATCAGTGAGCTCCGGGCAGTACTTTGGTCCCAGGTTTGGAGCCCAATGCCCGGAACGCGGGAGAGAAGAGGCTGGCTGCCGGCGGGTGCTTGCAAGCCTGTACTGGGAAGGACCGAGTGAGCTTCCACACCGGCGGAGCTCCAGCTCTGCGCCCAGGCGCGATAGCACAGAGCCCCGGCCGAGAGGCTGCTCTGTGCTGGGCGAGCCTCCCCAAGCCCTGCCCAGCTTCTAGCGTTCGCGCCCGGGAAGGAGCAGGCTGCGGGAGTGTGGGAGACGTGAGTGGTGCCTGACTGGTGCCTCAGCTCAGCCCTCGCCTTCCCTTCGGACCTAGGAGCCAGGCGTCCTTGCAGAGGGCTTAGGGGCTGGGGGTGTGCACACTGCCAAAGCCTCCCGCGGGGAGAGCTCTTTCCGAGGGAAAGGAAGCGCCCCAGGCTGCATTCCCAAGCTGGTGCTTCCCCGCCCAGACTAAGCGCCGCACGGAGGGAATCAGGGTCCCGGTGCCCCTGGCTTGGGGAGGCAGCTCCACAGCCAGAGTGTTGCTCCGTTTGTGCCCAGAAAGCGCCTGCCAGACCGGGCCTTCCCTGGAGCTGTCCTCCCGCCTAGAGGCAGGTGGATGTGCTGTGCGGGCTTCCCCTGTGCGTTTGGGCTCCCTAGCACAGCCGCAGCGCAGGGGAACCAGCCCATGATCAGTGAGCTCCGGGCAGTACTTTGGTCCCAGGTTTGGAGCCCAATGCCCGGAACGCGGGAGAGAAGAGGCTGGCTGCCGGCGGGTGCTTGCAAGCCTGTACTGGGAAGGACCGAGTGAGCTTCCACACCGGCGGAGCTCCAGCTCTGCGCCCAGGCGCGATAGCACAGAGCCCCGGCCGAGAGGCTGCTCTGTGCTGGGCGAGCCTCCCCAAGCCCTGCCCAGCTTCTAGCGTTCGCGCCCGGGAAGGAGCAGGCTGCGGGAGTGTGGGAGACGTGAGTGGTGCCTGACTGGTGCCTCAGCTCAGCCCTCGCCTTCCCTTCGGACCTAGGAGCCAGGCGTCCTTGCAGAGGGCTTAGGGGCTGGGGGTGTGCACACTGCCAAAGCCTCCCGCGGGGAGAGCTCTTTCCGAGGGAAAGGAAGCGCCCCAGGCTGCATTCCCAAACTGGTGCTTCCCCGCCCAGACTAAGCGCCGCACGGGGGGAATCAGGGTCCCGGTGCCCCTGGCTTGGGGAGGCAGCTCCACAGCCAGAGTGTTGCTCCGTTTGTGCCCAGAAAGCGCCTGCCAGACCGGGCCTTCCCTGGAGCTGTCCTCCCGCCTAGAGGCAGGTGGATGTGCTGTGCGGGCTTCCCCTGTGCGTTTGGGCTCCCTAGCACAGCCGCAGCGCAGGGGAACCAGCCCATGATCAGTGAGCTCCGGGCAGTACTTTGGTCCCAGGTTTGGAGCCCAATGCCCGGAACGCGGGAGAGAAGAGGCTGGCTGCCGGCGGGTGCTTGCAAGCCTGTACTGGGAAGGACCGAGTGAGCTTCCACACCGGCGGAGCTCCAGCTCTGCGCCCAGGCGCGATAGCACAGAGCCCCGGCCGAGAGGCTGCTCTGTGCTGGGCGAGCCTCCCCAAGCCCTGCCCAGCTTCTAGCGTTCGCGCCCGGGAAGGAGCAGGCTGCGGGAGTGTGGGAGACGTGAGTGGTGCCTGACTGGTGCCTCAGCTCAGCCCTCGCCTTCCCTTCGGACCTAGGAGCCAGGCGTCCTTGCAGAGGGCTTAGGGGCTGGGGGTGTGCACACTGCCAAAGCCTCCCGCGGGGAGAGCTCTTTCCGAGGGAAAGGAAGCGCCCCAGGCTGCATTCCCAAGCTGGTGCTTCCCCGCCCAGACTAAGCGCCGCACGGAGGGAATCAGGGTCCCGGTGCCCCTGGCTTGGGGAGGCAGCTCCACAGCCAGAGTGTTGCTCCGTTTGTGCCCAGAAAGCGCCTGCCAGACCGGGCCTTCCCTGGAGCTGTCCTCCCGCCTAGAGGCAGGTGGATGTGCTGTGCGGGCTTCCCCTGTGCGTTTGGGCTCCCTAGCACAGCCGCAGCGCAGGGGAACCAGCCCATGATCAGTGAGCTCCGGGCAGTACTTTGGTCCCAGGTTTGGAGCCCAATGCCCGGAACGCGGGAGAGAAGAGGCTGGCTGCCGGCGGGTGCTTGCAAGCCTGTACTGGGAAGGACCGAGTGAGCTTCCACACCGGCGGAGCTCCAGCTCTGCGCCCAGGCGCGATAGCACAGAGCCCCGGCCGAGAGGCTGCTCTGTGCTGGGCGAGCCTCCCCAAGCCCTGCCCAGCTTCTAGCGTTCGCGCCCGGGAAGGAGCAGGCTGCGGGAGTGTGGGAGACGTGAGTGGTGCCTGACTGGTGCCTCAGCTCAGCCCTCGCCTTCCCTTCGGACCTAGGAGCCAGGCGTCCTTGCAGAGGGCTTAGGGGCTGGGGGTGTGCACACTGCCAAAGCCTCCCGCGGGGAGAGCTCTTTCCGAGGGAAAGGAAGCGCCCCAGGCTGCATTCCCAAGCTGGTGCTTCCCCGCCCAGACTAAGCGCCGCACGGAGGGAATCAGGGTCCCGGTGCCCCTGGCTTGGGGAGGCAGCTCCACAGCCAGAGTGTTGCTCCGTTTGTGCCCAGAAAGCGCCTGCCAGACCGGGCCTTCCCTGGAGCTGTCCTCCCGCCTAGAGGCAGGTGGATGTGCTGTGCGGGCTTCCCCTGTGCGTTTGGGCTCCCTAGCACAGCCGCAGCGCAGGGGAACCAGCCCATGATCAGTGAGCTCCGGGCAGTACTTTGGTCCCAGGTTTGGAGCCCAATGCCCGGAACGCGGGAGAGAAGAGGCTGGCTGCCGGCGGGTGCTTGCAAGCCTGTACTGGGAAGGACCGAGTGAGCTTCCACACCGGCGGAGCTCCAGCTCTGCGCCCAGGCGCGATAGCACAGAGCCCCGGCCGAGAGGCTGCTCTGTGCTGGGCGAGCCTCCCCAAGCCCTGCCCAGCTTCTAGCGTTCGCGCCCGGGAAGGAGCAGGCTGCGGGAGTGTGGGAGACGTGAGTGGTGCCTGACTGGTGCCTCAGCTCAGCCCTCGCCTTCCCTTCGGACCTAGGAGCCAGGCGTCCTTGCAGAGGGCTTAGGGGCTGGGGGTGTGCACACTGCCAAAGCCTCCCGCGGGGAGAGCTCTTTCCGAGGGAAAGGAAGCGCCCCAGGCTGCATTCCCAAGCTGGTGCTTCCCCGCCCAGACTAAGCGCCGCACGGAGGGAATCAGGGTCCCGGTGCCCCTGGCTTGGGGAGGCAGCTCCACAGCCAGAGTGTTGCTCCGTTTGTGCCCAGAAAGCGCCTGCCAGACCGGGCCTTCCCTGGAGCTGTCCTCCCGCCTAGAGGCAGGTGGATGTGCTGTGCGGGCTTCCCCTGTGCGTTTGGGCTCCCTAGCACAGCCGCAGCGCAGGGGAACCAGCCCATGATCAGTGAGCTCCGGGCAGTACTTTGGTCCCAGGTTTGGAGCCCAATGCCCGGAACGCGGGAGAGAAGAGGCTGGCTGCCGGCGGGTGCTTGCAAGCCTGTACTGGGAAGGACCGAGTGAGCTTCCACACCGGCGGAGCTCCAGCTCTGCGCCCAGGCGCGATAGCACAGAGCCCCGGCCGAGAGGCTGCTCTGTGCTGGGCGAGCCTCCCCAAGCCCTGCCCAGCTTCTAGCGTTCGCGCCCGGGAAGGAGCAGGCTGCGGGAGTGTGGGAGACGTGAGTGGTGCCTGACTGGTGCCTCAGCTCAGCCCTCGCCTTCCCTTCGGACCTAGGAGCCAGGCGTCCTTGCAGAGGGCTTAGGGGCTGGGGGTGTGCACACTGCCAAAGCCTCCCGCGGGGAGAGCTCTTTCCGAGGGAAAGGAAGCGCCCCAGGCTGCATTCCCAAGCTGGTGCTTCCCCGCCCAGACTAAGCGCCGCACGGAGGGAATCAGGGTCCCGGTGCCCCTGGCTTGGGGAGGCAGCTCCACAGCCAGAGTGTTGCTCCGTTTGTGCCCAGAAAGCGCCTGCCAGACCGGGCCTTCCCTGGAGCTGTCCTCCCGCCTAGAGGCAGGTGGATGTGCTGTGCGGGCTTCCCCTGTGCGTTTGGGCTCCCTAGCACAGCCGCAGCGCAGGGGAACCAGCCCATGATCAGTGAGCTCCGGGCAGTACTTTGGTCCCAGGTTTGGAGCCCAATGCCCGGAACGCGGGAGAGAAGAGGCTGGCTGCCGGCGGGTGCTTGCAAGCCTGTACTGGGAAGGACCGAGTGAGCTTCCACACCGGCGGAGCTCCAGCTCTGCGCCCAGGCGCGATAGCACAGAGCCCCGGCCGAGAGGCTGCTCTGTGCTGGGCGAGCCTCCCCAAGCCCTGCCCAGCTTCTAGCGTTCGCGCCCGGGAAGGAGCAGGCTGCGGGAGTGTGGGAGACGTGAGTGGTGCCTGACTGGTGCCTCAGCTCAGCCCTCGCCTTCCCTTCGGACCTAGGAGCCAGGCGTCCTTGCAGAGGGCTTAGGGGCTGGGGGTGTGCACACTGCCAAAGCCTCCCGCGGGGAGAGCTCTTTCCGAGGGAAAGGAAGCGCCCCAGGCTGCATTCCCAAGCTGGTGCTTCCCCGCCCAGACTAAGCGCCGCACGGAGGGAATCAGGGTCCCGGTGCCCCTGGCTTGGGGAGGCAGCTCCACAGCCAGAGTGTTGCTCCGTTTGTGCCCAGAAAGCGCCTGCCAGACCGGGCCTTCCCTGGAGCTGTCCTCCCGCCTAGAGGCAGGTGGATGTGCTGTGCGGGCTTCCCCTGTGCGTTTGGGCTCCCTAGCACAGCCGCAGCGCAGGGGAACCAGCCCATGATCAGTGAGCTCCGGGCAGTACTTTGGTCCCAGGTTTGGAGCCCAATGCCCGGAACGCGGGAGAGAAGAGGCTGGCTGCCGGCGGGTGCTTGCAAGCCTGTACTGGGAAGGACCGAGTGAGCTTCCACACCGGCGGAGCTCCAGCTCTGCGCCCAGGCGCGATAGCACAGAGCCCCGGCCGAGAGGCTGCTCTGTGCTGGGCGAGCCTCCCCAAGCCCTGCCCAGCTTCTAGCGTTCGCGCCCGGGAAGGAGCAGGCTGCGGGAGTGTGGGAGACGTGAGTGGTGCCTGACTGGTGCCTCAGCTCAGCCCTCGCCTTCCCTTCGGACCTAGGAGCCAGGCGTCCTTGCAGAGGGCTTAGGGGCTGGGGGTGTGCACACTGCCAAAGCCTCCCGCGGGGAGAGCTCTTTCCGAGGGAAAGGAAGCGCCCCAGGCTGCATTCCCAAGCTGGTGCTTCCCCGCCCAGACTAAGCGCCGCACGGAGGGAATCAGGGTCCCGGTGCCCCTGGCTTGGGGAGGCAGCTCCACAGCCAGAGTGTTGCTCCGTTTGTGCCCAGAAAGCGCCTGCCAGACCGGGCCTTCCCTGGAGCTGTCCTCCCGCCTAGAGGCAGGTGGATGTGCTGTGCGGGCTTCCCCTGTGCGTTTGGGCTCCCTAGCACAGCCGCAGCGCAGGGGAACCAGCCCATGATCAGTGAGCTCCGGGCAGTACTTTGGTCCCAGGTTTGGAGCCCAATGCCCGGAACGCGGGAGAGAAGAGGCTGGCTGCCGGCGGGTGCTTGCAAGCCTGTACTGGGAAGGACCGAGTGAGCTTCCACACCGGCGGAGCTCCAGCTCTGCGCCCAGGCGCGATAGCACAGAGCCCCGGCCGAGAGGCTGCTCTGTGCTGGGCGAGCCTCCCCAAGCCCTGCCCAGCTTCTAGCGTTCGCGCCCGGGAAGGAGCAGGCTGCGGGAGTGTGGGAGACGTGAGTGGTGCCTGACTGGTGCCTCAGCTCAGCCCTCGCCTTCCCTTCGGACCTAGGAGCCAGGCGTCCTTGCAGAGGGCTTAGGGGCTGGGGGTGTGCACACTGCCAAAGCCTCCCGCGGGGAGAGCTCTTTCCGAGGGAAAGGAAGCGCCCCAGGCTGCATTCCCAAGCTGGTGCTTCCCCGCCCAGACTAAGCGCCGCACGGAGGGAATCAGGGTCCCGGTGCCCCTGGCTTGGGGAGGCAGCTCCACAGCCAGAGTGTTGCTCCGTTTGTGCCCAGAAAGCGCCTGCCAGACCGGGCCTTCCCTGGAGCTGTCCTCCCGCCTAGAGGCAGGTGGATGTGCTGTGCGGGCTTCCCCTGTGCGTTTGGGCTCCCTAGCACAGCCGCAGCGCAGGGGAACCAGCCCATGATCAGTGAGCTCCGGGCAGTACTTTGGTCCCAGGTTTGGAGCCCAATGCCCGGAACGCGGGAGAGAAGAGGCTGGCTGCCGGCGGGTGCTTGCAAGCCTGTACTGGGAAGGACCGAGTGAGCTTCCACACCGGCGGAGCTCCAGCTCTGCGCCCAGGCGCGATAGCACAGAGCCCCGGCCGAGAGGCTGCTCTGTGCTGGGCGAGCCTCCCCAAGCCCTGCCCAGCTTCTAGCGTTCGCGCCCGGGAAGGAGCAGGCTGCGGGAGTGTGGGAGACGTGAGTGGTGCCTGACTGGTGCCTCAGCTCAGCCCTCGCCTTCCCTTCGGACCTAGGAGCCAGGCGTCCTTGCAGAGGGCTTAGGGGCTGGGGGTGTGCACACTGCCAAAGCCTCCCGCGGGGAGAGCTCTTTCCGAGGGAAAGGAAGCGCCCCAGGCTGCATTCCCAAGCTGGTGCTTCCCCGCCCAGACTAAGCGCCGCACGGAGGGAATCAGGGTCCCGGTGCCCCTGGCTTGGGGAGGCAGCTCCACAGCCAGAGTGTTGCTCCGTTTGTGCCCAGAAAGCGCCTGCCAGACCGGGCCTTCCCTGGAGCTGTCCTCCCGCCTAGAGGCAGGTGGATGTGCTGTGCGGGCTTCCCCTGTGCGTTTGGGCTCCCTAGCACAGCCGCAGCGCAGGGGAACCAGCCCATGATCAGTGAGCTCCGGGCAGTACTTTGGTCCCAGGTTTGGAGCCCAATGCCCGGAACGCGGGAGAGAAGAGGCTGGCTGCCGGCGGGTGCTTGCAAGCCTGTACTGGGAAGGACCGAGTGAGCTTCCACACCGGCGGAGCTCCAGCTCTGCGCCCAGGCGCGATAGCACAGAGCCCCGGCCGAGAGGCTGCTCTGTGCTGGGCGAGCCTCCCCAAGCCCTGCCCAGCTTCTAGCGTTCGCGCCCGGGAAGGAGCAGGCTGCGGGAGTGTGGGAGACGTGAGTGGTGCCTGACTGGTGCCTCAGCTCAGCCCTCGCCTTCCCTTCGGACCTAGGAGCCAGGCGTCCTTGCAGAGGGCTTAGGGGCTGGGGGTGTGCACACTGCCAAAGCCTCCCGCGGGGAGAGCTCTTTCCGAGGGAAAGGAAGCGCCCCAGGCTGCATTCCCAAGCTGGTGCTTCCCCGCCCAGACTAAGCGCCGCACGGAGGGAATCAGGGTCCCGGTGCCCCTGGCTTGGGGAGGCAGCTCCACAGCCAGAGTGTTGCTCCGTTTGTGCCCAGAAAGCGCCTGCCAGACCGGGCCTTCCCTGGAGCTGTCCTCCCGCCTAGAGGCAGGTGGATGTGCTGTGCGGGCTTCCCCTGTGCGTTTGGGCTCCCTAGCACAGCCGCAGCGCAGGGGAACCAGCCCATGATCAGTGAGCTCCGGGCAGTACTTTGGTCCCAGGTTTGGAGCCCAATGCCCGGAACGCGGGAGAGAAGAGGCTGGCTGCCGGCGGGTGCTTGCAAGCCTGTACTGGGAAGGACCGAGTGAGCTTCCACACCGGCGGAGCTCCAGCTCTGCGCCCAGGCGCGATAGCACAGAGCCCCGGCCGAGAGGCTGCTCTGTGCTGGGCGAGCCTCCCCAAGCCCTGCCCAGCTTCTAGCGTTCGCGCCCGGGAAGGAGCAGGCTGCGGGAGTGTGGGAGACGTGAGTGGTGCCTGACTGGTGCCTCAGCTCAGCCCTCGCCTTCCCTTCGGACCTAGGAGCCAGGCGTCCTTGCAGAGGGCTTAGGGGCTGGGGGTGTGCACACTGCCAAAGCCTCCCGCGGGGAGAGCTCTTTCCGAGGGAAAGGAAGCGCCCCAGGCTGCATTCCCAAGCTGGTGCTTCCCCGCCCAGACTAAGCGCCGCACGGAGGGAATCAGGGTCCCGGTGCCCCTGGCTTGGGGAGGCAGCTCCACAGCCAGAGTGTTGCTCCGTTTGTGCCCAGAAAGCGCCTGCCAGACCGGGCCTTCCCTGGAGCTGTCCTCCCGCCTAGAGGCAGGTGGATGTGCTGTGCGGGCTTCCCCTGTGCGTTTGGGCTCCCTAGCACAGCCGCAGCGCAGGGGAACCAGCCCATGATCAGTGAGCTCCGGGCAGTACTTTGGTCCCAGGTTTGGAGCCCAATGCCCGGAACGCGGGAGAGAAGAGGCTGGCTGCCGGCGGGTGCTTGCAAGCCTGTACTGGGAAGGACCGAGTGAGCTTCCACACCGGCGGAGCTCCAGCTCTGCGCCCAGGCGCGATAGCACAGAGCCCCGGCCGAGAGGCTGCTCTGTGCTGGGCGAGCCTCCCCAAGCCCTGCCCAGCTTCTAGCGTTCGCGCCCGGGAAGGAGCAGGCTGCGGGAGTGTGGGAGACGTGAGTGGTGCCTGACTGGTGCCTCAGCTCAGCCCTCGCCTTCCCTTCGGACCTAGGAGCCAGGCGTCCTTGCAGAGGGCTTAGGGGCTGGGGGTGTGCACACTGCCAAAGCCTCCCGCGGGGAGAGCTCTTTCCGAGGGAAAGGAAGCGCCCCAGGCTGCATTCCCAAGCTGGTGCTTCCCCGCCCAGACTAAGCGCCGCACGGAGGGAATCAGGGTCCCGGTGCCCCTGGCTTGGGGAGGCAGCTCCACAGCCAGAGTGTTGCTCCGTTTGTGCCCAGAAAGCGCCTGCCAGACCGGGCCTTCCCTGGAGCTGTCCTCCCGCCTAGAGGCAGGTGGATGTGCTGTGCGGGCTTCCCCTGTGCGTTTGGGCTCCCTAGCACAGCCGCAGCGCAGGGGAACCAGCCCATGATCAGTGAGCTCCGGGCAGTACTTTGGTCCCAGGTTTGGAGCCCAATGCCCGGAACGCGGGAGAGAAGAGGCTGGCTGCCGGCGGGTGCTTGCAAGCCTGTACTGGGAAGGACCGAGTGAGCTTCCACACCGGCGGAGCTCCAGCTCTGCGCCCAGGCGCGATAGCACAGAGCCCCGGCCGAGAGGCTGCTCTGTGCTGGGCGAGCCTCCCCAAGCCCTGCCCAGCTTCTAGCGTTCGCGCCCGGGAAGGAGCAGGCTGCGGGAGTGTGGGAGACGTGAGTGGTGCCTGACTGGTGCCTCAGCTCAGCCCTCGCCTTCCCTTCGGACCTAGGAGCCAGGCGTCCTTGCAGAGGGCTTAGGGGCTGGGGGTGTGCACACTGCCAAAGCCTCCCGCGGGGAGAGCTCTTTCCGAGGGAAAGGAAGCGCCCCAGGCTGCATTCCCAAGCTGGTGCTTCCCCGCCCAGACTAAGCGCCGCACGGAGGGAATCAGGGTCCCGGTGCCCCTGGCTTGGGGAGGCAGCTCCACAGCCAGAGTGTTGCTCCGTTTGTGCCCAGAAAGCGCCTGCCAGACCGGGCCTTCCCTGGAGCTGTCCTCCCGCCTAGAGGCAGGTGGATGTGCTGTGCGGGCTTCCCCTGTGCGTTTGGGCTCCCTAGCACAGCCGCAGCGCAGGGGAACCAGCCCATGATCAGTGAGCTCCGGGCAGTACTTTGGTCCCAGGTTTGGAGCCCAATGCCCGGAACGCGGGAGAGAAGAGGCTGGCTGCCGGCGGGTGCTTGCAAGCCTGTACTGGGAAGGACCGAGTGAGCTTCCACACCGGCGGAGCTCCAGCTCTGCGCCCAGGCGCGATAGCACAGAGCCCCGGCCGAGAGGCTGCTCTGTGCTGGGCGAGCCTCCCCAAGCCCTGCCCAGCTTCTAGCGTTCGCGCCCGGGAAGGAGCAGGCTGCGGGAGTGTGGGAGACGTGAGTGGTGCCTGACTGGTGCCTCAGCTCAGCCCTCGCCTTCCCTTCGGACCTAGGAGCCAGGCGTCCTTGCAGAGGGCTTAGGGGCTGGGGGTGTGCACACTGCCAAAGCCTCCCGCGGGGAGAGCTCTTTCCGAGGGAAAGGAAGCGCCCCAGGCTGCATTCCCAAGCTGGTGCTTCCCCGCCCAGACTAAGCGCCGCACGGAGGGAATCAGGGTCCCGGTGCCCCTGGCTTGGGGAGGCAGCTCCACAGCCAGAGTGTTGCTCCGTTTGTGCCCAGAAAGCGCCTGCCAGACCGGGCCTTCCCTGGAGCTGTCCTCCCGCCTAGAGGCAGGTGGATGTGCTGTGCGGGCTTCCCCTGTGCGTTTGGGCTCCCTAGCACAGCCGCAGCGCAGGGGAACCAGCCCATGATCAGTGAGCTCCGGGCAGTACTTTGGTCCCAGGTTTGGAGCCCAATGCCCGGAACGCGGGAGAGAAGAGGCTGGCTGCCGGCGGGTGCTTGCAAGCCTGTACTGGGAAGGACCGAGTGAGCTTCCACACCGGCGGAGCTCCAGCTCTGCGCCCAGGCGCGATAGCACAGAGCCCCGGCCGAGAGGCTGCTCTGTGCTGGGCGAGCCTCCCCAAGCCCTGCCCAGCTTCTAGCGTTCGCGCCCGGGAAGGAGCAGGCTGCGGGAGTGTGGGAGACGTGAGTGGTGCCTGACTGGTGCCTCAGCTCAGCCCTCGCCTTCCCTTCGGACCTAGGAGCCAGGCGTCCTTGCAGAGGGCTTAGGGGCTGGGGGTGTGCACACTGCCAAAGCCTCCCGCGGGGAGAGCTCTTTCCGAGGGAAAGGAAGCGCCCCAGGCTGCATTCCCAAGCTGGTGCTTCCCCGCCCAGACTAAGCGCCGCACGGAGGGAATCAGGGTCCCGGTGCCCCTGGCTTGGGGAGGCAGCTCCACAGCCAGAGTGTTGCTCCGTTTGTGCCCAGAAAGCGCCTGCCAGACCGGGCCTTCCCTGGAGCTGTCCTCCCGCCTAGAGGCAGGTGGATGTGCTGTGCGGGCTTCCCCTGTGCGTTTGGGCTCCCTAGCACAGCCGCAGCGCAGGGGAACCAGCCCATGATCAGTGAGCTCCGGGCAGTACTTTGGTCCCAGGTTTGGAGCCCAATGCCCGGAACGCGGGAGAGAAGAGGCTGGCTGCCGGCGGGTGCTTGCAAGCCTGTACTGGGAAGGACCGAGTGAGCTTCCACACCGGCGGAGCTCCAGCTCTGCGCCCAGGCGCGATAGCACAGAGCCCCGGCCGAGAGGCTGCTCTGTGCTGGGCGAGCCTCCCCAAGCCCTGCCCAGCTTCTAGCGTTCGCGCCCGGGAAGGAGCAGGCTGCGGGAGTGTGGGAGACGTGAGTGGTGCCTGACTGGTGCCTCAGCTCAGCCCTCGCCTTCCCTTCGGACCTAGGAGCCAGGCGTCCTTGCAGAGGGCTTAGGGGCTGGGGGTGTGCACACTGCCAAAGCCTCCCGCGGGGAGAGCTCTTTCCGAGGGAAAGGAAGCGCCCCAGGCTGCATTCCCAAGCTGGTGCTTCCCCGCCCAGACTAAGCGCCGCACGGAGGGAATCAGGGTCCCGGTGCCCCTGGCTTGGGGAGGCAGCTCCACAGCCAGAGTGTTGCTCCGTTTGTGCCCAGAAAGCGCCTGCCAGACCGGGCCTTCCCTGGAGCTGTCCTCCCGCCTAGAGGCAGGTGGATGTGCTGTGCGGGCTTCCCCTGTGCGTTTGGGCTCCCTAGCACAGCCGCAGCGCAGGGGAACCAGCCCATGATCAGTGAGCTCCGGGCAGTACTTTGGTCCCAGGTTTGGAGCCCAATGCCCGGAACGCGGGAGAGAAGAGGCTGGCTGCCGGCGGGTGCTTGCAAGCCTGTACTGGGAAGGACCGAGTGAGCTTCCACACCGGCGGAGCTCCAGCTCTGCGCCCAGGCGCGATAGCACAGAGCCCCGGCCGAGAGGCTGCTCTGTGCTGGGCGAGCCTCCCCAAGCCCTGCCCAGCTTCTAGCGTTCGCGCCCGGGAAGGAGCAGGCTGCGGGAGTGTGGGAGACGTGAGTGGTGCCTGACTGGTGCCTCAGCTCAGCCCTCGCCTTCCCTTCGGACCTAGGAGCCAGGCGTCCTTGCAGAGGGCTTAGGGGCTGGGGGTGTGCACACTGCCAAAGCCTCCCGCGGGGAGAGCTCTTTCCGAGGGAAAGGAAGCGCCCCAGGCTGCATTCCCAAGCTGGTGCTTCCCCGCCCAGACTAAGCGCCGCACGGAGGGAATCAGGGTCCCGGTGCCCCTGGCTTGGGGAGGCAGCTCCACAGCCAGAGTGTTGCTCCGTTTGTGCCCAGAAAGCGCCTGCCAGACCGGGCCTTCCCTGGAGCTGTCCTCCCGCCTAGAGGCAGGTGGATGTGCTGTGCGGGCTTCCCCTGTGCGTTTGGGCTCCCTAGCACAGCCGCAGCGCAGGGGAACCAGCCCATGATCAGTGAGCTCCGGGCAGTACTTTGGTCCCAGGTTTGGAGCCCAATGCCCGGAACGCGGGAGAGAAGAGGCTGGCTGCCGGCGGGTGCTTGCAAGCCTGTACTGGGAAGGACCGAGTGAGCTTCCACACCGGCGGAGCTCCAGCTCTGCGCCCAGGCGCGATAGCACAGAGCCCCGGCCGAGAGGCTGCTCTGTGCTGGGCGAGCCTCCCCAAGCCCTGCCCAGCTTCTAGCGTTCGCGCCCGGGAAGGAGCAGGCTGCGGGAGTGTGGGAGACGTGAGTGGTGCCTGACTGGTGCCTCAGCTCAGCCCTCGCCTTCCCTTCGGACCTAGGAGCCAGGCGTCCTTGCAGAGGGCTTAGGGGCTGGGGGTGTGCACACTGCCAAAGCCTCCCGCGGGGAGAGCTCTTTCCGAGGGAAAGGAAGCGCCCCAGGCTGCATTCCCAAGCTGGTGCTTCCCCGCCCAGACTAAGCGCCGCACGGAGGGAATCAGGGTCCCGGTGCCCCTGGCTTGGGGAGGCAGCTCCACAGCCAGAGTGTTGCTCCGTTTGTGCCCAGAAAGCGCCTGCCAGACCGGGCCTTCCCTGGAGCTGTCCTCCCGCCTAGAGGCAGGTGGATGTGCTGTGCGGGCTTCCCCTGTGCGTTTGGGCTCCCTAGCACAGCCGCAGCGCAGGGGAACCAGCCCATGATCAGTGAGCTCCGGGCAGTACTTTGGTCCCAGGTTTGGAGCCCAATGCCCGGAACGCGGGAGAGAAGAGGCTGGCTGCCGGCGGGTGCTTGCAAGCCTGTACTGGGAAGGACCGAGTGAGCTTCCACACCGGCGGAGCTCCAGCTCTGCGCCCAGGCGCGATAGCACAGAGCCCCGGCCGAGAGGCTGCTCTGTGCTGGGCGAGCCTCCCCAAGCCCTGCCCAGCTTCTAGCGTTCGCGCCCGGGAAGGAGCAGGCTGCGGGAGTGTGGGAGACGTGAGTGGTGCCTGACTGGTGCCTCAGCTCAGCCCTCGCCTTCCCTTCGGACCTAGGAGCCAGGCGTCCTTGCAGAGGGCTTAGGGGCTGGGGGTGTGCACACTGCCAAAGCCTCCCGCGGGGAGAGCTCTTTCCGAGGGAAAGGAAGCGCCCCAGGCTGCATTCCCAAGCTGGTGCTTCCCCGCCCAGACTAAGCGCCGCACGGAGGGAATCAGGGTCCCGGTGCCCCTGGCTTGGGGAGGCAGCTCCACAGCCAGAGTGTTGCTCCGTTTGTGCCCAGAAAGCGCCTGCCAGACCGGGCCTTCCCTGGAGCTGTCCTCCCGCCTAGAGGCAGGTGGATGTGCTGTGCGGGCTTCCCCTGTGCGTTTGGGCTCCCTAGCACAGCCGCAGCGCAGGGGAACCAGCCCATGATCAGTGAGCTCCGGGCAGTACTTTGGTCCCAGGTTTGGAGCCCAATGCCCGGAACGCGGGAGAGAAGAGGCTGGCTGCCGGCGGGTGCTTGCAAGCCTGTACTGGGAAGGACCGAGTGAGCTTCCACACCGGCGGAGCTCCAGCTCTGCGCCCAGGCGCGATAGCACAGAGCCCCGGCCGAGAGGCTGCTCTGTGCTGGGCGAGCCTCCCCAAGCCCTGCCCAGCTTCTAGCGTTCGCGCCCGGGAAGGAGCAGGCTGCGGGAGTGTGGGAGACGTGAGTGGTGCCTGACTGGTGCCTCAGCTCAGCCCTCGCCTTCCCTTCGGACCTAGGAGCCAGGCGTCCTTGCAGAGGGCTTAGGGGCTGGGGGTGTGCACACTGCCAAAGCCTCCCGCGGGGAGAGCTCTTTCCGAGGGAAAGGAAGCGCCCCAGGCTGCATTCCCAAGCTGGTGCTTCCCCGCCCAGACTAAGCGCCGCACGGAGGGAATCAGGGTCCCGGTGCCCCTGGCTTGGGGAGGCAGCTCCACAGCCAGAGTGTTGCTCCGTTTGTGCCCAGAAAGCGCCTGCCAGACCGGGCCTTCCCTGGAGCTGTCCTCCCGCCTAGAGGCAGGTGGATGTGCTGTGCGGGCTTCCCCTGTGCGTTTGGGCTCCCTAGCACAGCCGCAGCGCAGGGGAACCAGCCCATGATCAGTGAGCTCCGGGCAGTACTTTGGTCCCAGGTTTGGAGCCCAATGCCCGGAACGCGGGAGAGAAGAGGCTGGCTGCCGGCGGGTGCTTGCAAGCCTGTACTGGGAAGGACCGAGTGAGCTTCCACACCGGCGGAGCTCCAGCTCTGCGCCCAGGCGCGATAGCACAGAGCCCCGGCCGAGAGGCTGCTCTGTGCTGGGCGAGCCTCCCCAAGCCCTGCCCAGCTTCTAGCGTTCGCGCCCGGGAAGGAGCAGGCTGCGGGAGTGTGGGAGACGTGAGTGGTGCCTGACTGGTGCCTCAGCTCAGCCCTCGCCTTCCCTTCGGACCTAGGAGCCAGGCGTCCTTGCAGAGGGCTTAGGGGCTGGGGGTGTGCACACTGCCAAAGCCTCCCGCGGGGAGAGCTCTTTCCGAGGGAAAGGAAGCGCCCCAGGCTGCATTCCCAAGCTGGTGCTTCCCCGCCCAGACTAAGCGCCGCACGGAGGGAATCAGGGTCCCGGTGCCCCTGGCTTGGGGAGGCAGCTCCACAGCCAGAGTGTTGCTCCGTTTGTGCCCAGAAAGCGCCTGCCAGACCGGGCCTTCCCTGGAGCTGTCCTCCCGCCTAGAGGCAGGTGGATGTGCTGTGCGGGCTTCCCCTGTGCGTTTGGGCTCCCTAGCACAGCCGCAGCGCAGGGGAACCAGCCCATGATCAGTGAGCTCCGGGCAGTACTTTGGTCCCAGGTTTGGAGCCCAATGCCCGGAACGCGGGAGAGAAGAGGCTGGCTGCCGGCGGGTGCTTGCAAGCCTGTACTGGGAAGGACCGAGTGAGCTTCCACACCGGCGGAGCTCCAGCTCTGCGCCCAGGCGCGATAGCACAGAGCCCCGGCCGAGAGGCTGCTCTGTGCTGGGCGAGCCTCCCCAAGCCCTGCCCAGCTTCTAGCGTTCGCGCCCGGGAAGGAGCAGGCTGCGGGAGTGTGGGAGACGTGAGTGGTGCCTGACTGGTGCCTCAGCTCAGCCCTCGCCTTCCCTTCGGACCTAGGAGCCAGGCGTCCTTGCAGAGGGCTTAGGGGCTGGGGGTGTGCACACTGCCAAAGCCTCCCGCGGGGAGAGCTCTTTCCGAGGGAAAGGAAGCGCCCCAGGCTGCATTCCCAAGCTGGTGCTTCCCCGCCCAGACTAAGCGCCGCACGGAGGGAATCAGGGTCCCGGTGCCCCTGGCTTGGGGAGGCAGCTCCACAGCCAGAGTGTTGCTCCGTTTGTGCCCAGAAAGCGCCTGCCAGACCGGGCCTTCCCTGGAGCTGTCCTCCCGCCTAGAGGCAGGTGGATGTGCTGTGCGGGCTTCCCCTGTGCGTTTGGGCTCCCTAGCACAGCCGCAGCGCAGGGGAACCAGCCCATGATCAGTGAGCTCCGGGCAGTACTTTGGTCCCAGGTTTGGAGCCCAATGCCCGGAACGCGGGAGAGAAGAGGCTGGCTGCCGGCGGGTGCTTGCAAGCCTGTACTGGGAAGGACCGAGTGAGCTTCCACACCGGCGGAGCTCCAGCTCTGCGCCCAGGCGCGATAGCACAGAGCCCCGGCCGAGAGGCTGCTCTGTGCTGGGCGAGCCTCCCCAAGCCCTGCCCAGCTTCTAGCGTTCGCGCCCGGGAAGGAGCAGGCTGCGGGAGTGTGGGAGACGTGAGTGGTGCCTGACTGGTGCCTCAGCTCAGCCCTCGCCTTCCCTTCGGACCTAGGAGCCAGGCGTCCTTGCAGAGGGCTTAGGGGCTGGGGGTGTGCACACTGCCAAAGCCTCCCGCGGGGAGAGCTCTTTCCGAGGGAAAGGAAGCGCCCCAGGCTGCATTCCCAAGCTGGTGCTTCCCCGCCCAGACTAAGCGCCGCACGGAGGGAATCAGGGTCCCGGTGCCCCTGGCTTGGGGAGGCAGCTCCACAGCCAGAGTGTTGCTCCGTTTGTGCCCAGAAAGCGCCTGCCAGACCGGGCCTTCCCTGGAGCTGTCCTCCCGCCTAGAGGCAGGTGGATGTGCTGTGCGGGCTTCCCCTGTGCGTTTGGGCTCCCTAGCACAGCCGCAGCGCAGGGGAACCAGCCCATGATCAGTGAGCTCCGGGCAGTACTTTGGTCCCAGGTTTGGAGCCCAATGCCCGGAACGCGGGAGAGAAGAGGCTGGCTGCCGGCGGGTGCTTGCAAGCCTGTACTGGGAAGGACCGAGTGAGCTTCCACACCGGCGGAGCTCCAGCTCTGCGCCCAGGCGCGATAGCACAGAGCCCCGGCCGAGAGGCTGCTCTGTGCTGGGCGAGCCTCCCCAAGCCCTGCCCAGCTTCTAGCGTTCGCGCCCGGGAAGGAGCAGGCTGCGGGAGTGTGGGAGACGTGAGTGGTGCCTGACTGGTGCCTCAGCTCAGCCCTCGCCTTCCCTTCGGACCTAGGAGCCAGGCGTCCTTGCAGAGGGCTTAGGGGCTGGGGGTGTGCACACTGCCAAAGCCTCCCGCGGGGAGAGCTCTTTCCGAGGGAAAGGAAGCGCCCCAGGCTGCATTCCCAAGCTGGTGCTTCCCCGCCCAGACTAAGCGCCGCACGGAGGGAATCAGGGTCCCGGTGCCCCTGGCTTGGGGAGGCAGCTCCACAGCCAGAGTGTTGCTCCGTTTGTGCCCAGAAAGCGCCTGCCAGACCGGGCCTTCCCTGGAGCTGTCCTCCCGCCTAGAGGCAGGTGGATGTGCTGTGCGGGCTTCCCCTGTGCGTTTGGGCTCCCTAGCACAGCCGCAGCGCAGGGGAACCAGCCCATGATCAGTGAGCTCCGGGCAGTACTTTGGTCCCAGGTTTGGAGCCCAATGCCCGGAACGCGGGAGAGAAGAGGCTGGCTGCCGGCGGGTGCTTGCAAGCCTGTACTGGGAAGGACCGAGTGAGCTTCCACACCGGCGGAGCTCCAGCTCTGCGCCCAGGCGCGATAGCACAGAGCCCCGGCCGAGAGGCTGCTCTGTGCTGGGCGAGCCTCCCCAAGCCCTGCCCAGCTTCTAGCGTTCGCGCCCGGGAAGGAGCAGGCTGCGGGAGTGTGGGAGACGTGAGTGGTGCCTGACTGGTGCCTCAGCTCAGCCCTCGCCTTCCCTTCGGACCTAGGAGCCAGGCGTCCTTGCAGAGGGCTTAGGGGCTGGGGGTGTGCACACTGCCAAAGCCTCCCGCGGGGAGAGCTCTTTCCGAGGGAAAGGAAGCGCCCCAGGCTGCATTCCCAAGCTGGTGCTTCCCCGCCCAGACTAAGCGCCGCACGGAGGGAATCAGGGTCCCGGTGCCCCTGGCTTGGGGAGGCAGCTCCACAGCCAGAGTGTTGCTCCGTTTGTGCCCAGAAAGCGCCTGCCAGACCGGGCCTTCCCTGGAGCTGTCCTCCCGCCTAGAGGCAGGTGGATGTGCTGTGCGGGCTTCCCCTGTGCGTTTGGGCTCCCTAGCACAGCCGCAGCGCAGGGGAACCAGCCCATGATCAGTGAGCTCCGGGCAGTACTTTGGTCCCAGGTTTGGAGCCCAATGCCCGGAACGCGGGAGAGAAGAGGCTGGCTGCCGGCGGGTGCTTGCAAGCCTGTACTGGGAAGGACCGAGTGAGCTTCCACACCGGCGGAGCTCCAGCTCTGCGCCCAGGCGCGATAGCACAGAGCCCCGGCCGAGAGGCTGCTCTGTGCTGGGCGAGCCTCCCCAAGCCCTGCCCAGCTTCTAGCGTTCGCGCCCGGGAAGGAGCAGGCTGCGGGAGTGTGGGAGACGTGAGTGGTGCCTGACTGGTGCCTCAGCTCAGCCCTCGCCTTCCCTTCGGACCTAGGAGCCAGGCGTCCTTGCAGAGGGCTTAGGGGCTGGGGGTGTGCACACTGCCAAAGCCTCCCGCGGGGAGAGCTCTTTCCGAGGGAAAGGAAGCGCCCCAGGCTGCATTCCCAAGCTGGTGCTTCCCCGCCCAGACTAAGCGCCGCACGGAGGGAATCAGGGTCCCGGTGCCCCTGGCTTGGGGAGGCAGCTCCACAGCCAGAGTGTTGCTCCGTTTGTGCCCAGAAAGCGCCTGCCAGACCGGGCCTTCCCTGGAGCTGTCCTCCCGCCTAGAGGCAGGTGGATGTGCTGTGCGGGCTTCCCCTGTGCGTTTGGGCTCCCTAGCACAGCCGCAGCGCAGGGGAACCAGCCCATGATCAGTGAGCTCCGGGCAGTACTTTGGTCCCAGGTTTGGAGCCCAATGCCCGGAACGCGGGAGAGAAGAGGCTGGCTGCCGGCGGGTGCTTGCAAGCCTGTACTGGGAAGGACCGAGTGAGCTTCCACACCGGCGGAGCTCCAGCTCTGCGCCCAGGCGCGATAGCACAGAGCCCCGGCCGAGAGGCTGCTCTGTGCTGGGCGAGCCTCCCCAAGCCCTGCCCAGCTTCTAGCGTTCGCGCCCGGGAAGGAGCAGGCTGCGGGAGTGTGGGAGACGTGAGTGGTGCCTGACTGGTGCCTCAGCTCAGCCCTCGCCTTCCCTTCGGACCTAGGAGCCAGGCGTCCTTGCAGAGGGCTTAGGGGCTGGGGGTGTGCACACTGCCAAAGCCTCCCGCGGGGAGAGCTCTTTCCGAGGGAAAGGAAGCGCCCCAGGCTGCATTCCCAAGCTGGTGCTTCCCCGCCCAGACTAAGCGCCGCACGGAGGGAATCAGGGTCCCGGTGCCCCTGGCTTGGGGAGGCAGCTCCACAGCCAGAGTGTTGCTCCGTTTGTGCCCAGAAAGCGCCTGCCAGACCGGGCCTTCCCTGGAGCTGTCCTCCCGCCTAGAGGCAGGTGGATGTGCTGTGCGGGCTTCCCCTGTGCGTTTGGGCTCCCTAGCACAGCCGCAGCGCAGGGGAACCAGCCCATGATCAGTGAGCTCCGGGCAGTACTTTGGTCCCAGGTTTGGAGCCCAATGCCCGGAACGCGGGAGAGAAGAGGCTGGCTGCCGGCGGGTGCTTGCAAGCCTGTACTGGGAAGGACCGAGTGAGCTTCCACACCGGCGGAGCTCCAGCTCTGCGCCCAGGCGCGATAGCACAGAGCCCCGGCCGAGAGGCTGCTCTGTGCTGGGCGAGCCTCCCCAAGCCCTGCCCAGCTTCTAGCGTTCGCGCCCGGGAAGGAGCAGGCTGCGGGAGTGTGGGAGACGTGAGTGGTGCCTGACTGGTGCCTCAGCTCAGCCCTCGCCTTCCCTTCGGACCTAGGAGCCAGGCGTCCTTGCAGAGGGCTTAGGGGCTGGGGGTGTGCACACTGCCAAAGCCTCCCGCGGGGAGAGCTCTTTCCGAGGGAAAGGAAGCGCCCCAGGCTGCATTCCCAAGCTGGTGCTTCCCCGCCCAGACTAAGCGCCGCACGGAGGGAATCAGGGTCCCGGTGCCCCTGGCTTGGGGAGGCAGCTCCACAGCCAGAGTGTTGCTCCGTTTGTGCCCAGAAAGCGCCTGCCAGACCGGGCCTTCCCTGGAGCTGTCCTCCCGCCTAGAGGCAGGTGGATGTGCTGTGCGGGCTTCCCCTGTGCGTTTGGGCTCCCTAGCACAGCCGCAGCGCAGGGGAACCAGCCCATGATCAGTGAGCTCCGGGCAGTACTTTGGTCCCAGGTTTGGAGCCCAATGCCCGGAACGCGGGAGAGAAGAGGCTGGCTGCCGGCGGGTGCTTGCAAGCCTGTACTGGGAAGGACCGAGTGAGCTTCCACACCGGCGGAGCTCCAGCTCTGCGCCCAGGCGCGATAGCACAGAGCCCCGGCCGAGAGGCTGCTCTGTGCTGGGCGAGCCTCCCCAAGCCCTGCCCAGCTTCTAGCGTTCGCGCCCGGGAAGGAGCAGGCTGCGGGAGTGTGGGAGACGTGAGTGGTGCCTGACTGGTGCCTCAGCTCAGCCCTCGCCTTCCCTTCGGACCTAGGAGCCAGGCGTCCTTGCAGAGGGCTTAGGGGCTGGGGGTGTGCACACTGCCAAAGCCTCCCGCGGGGAGAGCTCTTTCCGAGGGAAAGGAAGCGCCCCAGGCTGCATTCCCAAGCTGGTGCTTCCCCGCCCAGACTAAGCGCCGCACGGAGGGAATCAGGGTCCCGGTGCCCCTGGCTTGGGGAGGCAGCTCCACAGCCAGAGTGTTGCTCCGTTTGTGCCCAGAAAGCGCCTGCCAGACCGGGCCTTCCCTGGAGCTGTCCTCCCGCCTAGAGGCAGGTGGATGTGCTGTGCGGGCTTCCCCTGTGCGTTTGGGCTCCCTAGCACAGCCGCAGCGCAGGGGAACCAGCCCATGATCAGTGAGCTCCGGGCAGTACTTTGGTCCCAGGTTTGGAGCCCAATGCCCGGAACGCGGGAGAGAAGAGGCTGGCTGCCGGCGGGTGCTTGCAAGCCTGTACTGGGAAGGACCGAGTGAGCTTCCACACCGGCGGAGCTCCAGCTCTGCGCCCAGGCGCGATAGCACAGAGCCCCGGCCGAGAGGCTGCTCTGTGCTGGGCGAGCCTCCCCAAGCCCTGCCCAGCTTCTAGCGTTCGCGCCCGGGAAGGAGCAGGCTGCGGGAGTGTGGGAGACGTGAGTGGTGCCTGACTGGTGCCTCAGCTCAGCCCTCGCCTTCCCTTCGGACCTAGGAGCCAGGCGTCCTTGCAGAGGGCTTAGGGGCTGGGGGTGTGCACACTGCCAAAGCCTCCCGCGGGGAGAGCTCTTTCCGAGGGAAAGGAAGCGCCCCAGGCTGCATTCCCAAGCTGGTGCTTCCCCGCCCAGACTAAGCGCCGCACGGAGGGAATCAGGGTCCCGGTGCCCCTGGCTTGGGGAGGCAGCTCCACAGCCAGAGTGTTGCTCCGTTTGTGCCCAGAAAGCGCCTGCCAGACCGGGCCTTCCCTGGAGCTGTCCTCCCGCCTAGAGGCAGGTGGATGTGCTGTGCGGGCTTCCCCTGTGCGTTTGGGCTCCCTAGCACAGCCGCAGCGCAGGGGAACCAGCCCATGATCAGTGAGCTCCGGGCAGTACTTTGGTCCCAGGTTTGGAGCCCAATGCCCGGAACGCGGGAGAGAAGAGGCTGGCTGCCGGCGGGTGCTTGCAAGCCTGTACTGGGAAGGACCGAGTGAGCTTCCACACCGGCGGAGCTCCAGCTCTGCGCCCAGGCGCGATAGCACAGAGCCCCGGCCGAGAGGCTGCTCTGTGCTGGGCGAGCCTCCCCAAGCCCTGCCCAGCTTCTAGCGTTCGCGCCCGGGAAGGAGCAGGCTGCGGGAGTGTGGGAGACGTGAGTGGTGCCTGACTGGTGCCTCAGCTCAGCCCTCGCCTTCCCTTCGGACCTAGGAGCCAGGCGTCCTTGCAGAGGGCTTAGGGGCTGGGGGTGTGCACACTGCCAAAGCCTCCCGCGGGGAGAGCTCTTTCCGAGGGAAAGGAAGCGCCCCAGGCTGCATTCCCAAGCTGGTGCTTCCCCGCCCAGACTAAGCGCCGCACGGAGGGAATCAGGGTCCCGGTGCCCCTGGCTTGGGGAGGCAGCTCCACAGCCAGAGTGTTGCTCCGTTTGTGCCCAGAAAGCGCCTGCCAGACCGGGCCTTCCCTGGAGCTGTCCTCCCGCCTAGAGGCAGGTGGATGTGCTGTGCGGGCTTCCCCTGTGCGTTTGGGCTCCCTAGCACAGCCGCAGCGCAGGGGAACCAGCCCATGATCAGTGAGCTCCGGGCAGTACTTTGGTCCCAGGTTTGGAGCCCAATGCCCGGAACGCGGGAGAGAAGAGGCTGGCTGCCGGCGGGTGCTTGCAAGCCTGTACTGGGAAGGACCGAGTGAGCTTCCACACCGGCGGAGCTCCAGCTCTGCGCCCAGGCGCGATAGCACAGAGCCCCGGCCGAGAGGCTGCTCTGTGCTGGGCGAGCCTCCCCAAGCCCTGCCCAGCTTCTAGCGTTCGCGCCCGGGAAGGAGCAGGCTGCGGGAGTGTGGGAGACGTGAGTGGTGCCTGACTGGTGCCTCAGCTCAGCCCTCGCCTTCCCTTCGGACCTAGGAGCCAGGCGTCCTTGCAGAGGGCTTAGGGGCTGGGGGTGTGCACACTGCCAAAGCCTCCCGCGGGGAGAGCTCTTTCCGAGGGAAAGGAAGCGCCCCAGGCTGCATTCCCAAGCTGGTGCTTCCCCGCCCAGACTAAGCGCCGCACGGAGGGAATCAGGGTCCCGGTGCCCCTGGCTTGGGGAGGCAGCTCCACAGCCAGAGTGTTGCTCCGTTTGTGCCCAGAAAGCGCCTGCCAGACCGGGCCTTCCCTGGAGCTGTCCTCCCGCCTAGAGGCAGGTGGATGTGCTGTGCGGGCTTCCCCTGTGCGTTTGGGCTCCCTAGCACAGCCGCAGCGCAGGGGAACCAGCCCATGATCAGTGAGCTCCGGGCAGTACTTTGGTCCCAGGTTTGGAGCCCAATGCCCGGAACGCGGGAGAGAAGAGGCTGGCTGCCGGCGGGTGCTTGCAAGCCTGTACTGGGAAGGACCGAGTGAGCTTCCACACCGGCGGAGCTCCAGCTCTGCGCCCAGGCGCGATAGCACAGAGCCCCGGCCGAGAGGCTGCTCTGTGCTGGGCGAGCCTCCCCAAGCCCTGCCCAGCTTCTAGCGTTCGCGCCCGGGAAGGAGCAGGCTGCGGGAGTGTGGGAGACGTGAGTGGTGCCTGACTGGTGCCTCAGCTCAGCCCTCGCCTTCCCTTCGGACCTAGGAGCCAGGCGTCCTTGCAGAGGGCTTAGGGGCTGGGGGTGTGCACACTGCCAAAGCCTCCCGCGGGGAGAGCTCTTTCCGAGGGAAAGGAAGCGCCCCAGGCTGCATTCCCAAGCTGGTGCTTCCCCGCCCAGACTAAGCGCCGCACGGAGGGAATCAGGGTCCCGGTGCCCCTGGCTTGGGGAGGCAGCTCCACAGCCAGAGTGTTGCTCCGTTTGTGCCCAGAAAGCGCCTGCCAGACCGGGCCTTCCCTGGAGCTGTCCTCCCGCCTAGAGGCAGGTGGATGTGCTGTGCGGGCTTCCCCTGTGCGTTTGGGCTCCCTAGCACAGCCGCAGCGCAGGGGAACCAGCCCATGATCAGTGAGCTCCGGGCAGTACTTTGGTCCCAGGTTTGGAGCCCAATGCCCGGAACGCGGGAGAGAAGAGGCTGGCTGCCGGCGGGTGCTTGCAAGCCTGTACTGGGAAGGACCGAGTGAGCTTCCACACCGGCGGAGCTCCAGCTCTGCGCCCAGGCGCGATAGCACAGAGCCCCGGCCGAGAGGCTGCTCTGTGCTGGGCGAGCCTCCCCAAGCCCTGCCCAGCTTCTAGCGTTCGCGCCCGGGAAGGAGCAGGCTGCGGGAGTGTGGGAGACGTGAGTGGTGCCTGACTGGTGCCTCAGCTCAGCCCTCGCCTTCCCTTCGGACCTAGGAGCCAGGCGTCCTTGCAGAGGGCTTAGGGGCTGGGGGTGTGCACACTGCCAAAGCCTCCCGCGGGGAGAGCTCTTTCCGAGGGAAAGGAAGCGCCCCAGGCTGCATTCCCAAGCTGGTGCTTCCCCGCCCAGACTAAGCGCCGCACGGAGGGAATCAGGGTCCCGGTGCCCCTGGCTTGGGGAGGCAGCTCCACAGCCAGAGTGTTGCTCCGTTTGTGCCCAGAAAGCGCCTGCCAGACCGGGCCTTCCCTGGAGCTGTCCTCCCGCCTAGAGGCAGGTGGATGTGCTGTGCGGGCTTCCCCTGTGCGTTTGGGCTCCCTAGCACAGCCGCAGCGCAGGGGAACCAGCCCATGATCAGTGAGCTCCGGGCAGTACTTTGGTCCCAGGTTTGGAGCCCAATGCCCGGAACGCGGGAGAGAAGAGGCTGGCTGCCGGCGGGTGCTTGCAAGCCTGTACTGGGAAGGACCGAGTGAGCTTCCACACCGGCGGAGCTCCAGCTCTGCGCCCAGGCGCGATAGCACAGAGCCCCGGCCGAGAGGCTGCTCTGTGCTGGGCGAGCCTCCCCAAGCCCTGCCCAGCTTCTAGCGTTCGCGCCCGGGAAGGAGCAGGCTGCGGGAGTGTGGGAGACGTGAGTGGTGCCTGACTGGTGCCTCAGCTCAGCCCTCGCCTTCCCTTCGGACCTAGGAGCCAGGCGTCCTTGCAGAGGGCTTAGGGGCTGGGGGTGTGCACACTGCCAAAGCCTCCCGCGGGGAGAGCTCTTTCCGAGGGAAAGGAAGCGCCCCAGGCTGCATTCCCAAGCTGGTGCTTCCCCGCCCAGACTAAGCGCCGCACGGAGGGAATCAGGGTCCCGGTGCCCCTGGCTTGGGGAGGCAGCTCCACAGCCAGAGTGTTGCTCCGTTTGTGCCCAGAAAGCGCCTGCCAGACCGGGCCTTCCCTGGAGCTGTCCTCCCGCCTAGAGGCAGGTGGATGTGCTGTGCGGGCTTCCCCTGTGCGTTTGGGCTCCCTAGCACAGCCGCAGCGCAGGGGAACCAGCCCATGATCAGTGAGCTCCGGGCAGTACTTTGGTCCCAGGTTTGGAGCCCAATGCCCGGAACGCGGGAGAGAAGAGGCTGGCTGCCGGCGGGTGCTTGCAAGCCTGTACTGGGAAGGACCGAGTGAGCTTCCACACCGGCGGAGCTCCAGCTCTGCGCCCAGGCGCGATAGCACAGAGCCCCGGCCGAGAGGCTGCTCTGTGCTGGGCGAGCCTCCCCAAGCCCTGCCCAGCTTCTAGCGTTCGCGCCCGGGAAGGAGCAGGCTGCGGGAGTGTGGGAGACGTGAGTGGTGCCTGACTGGTGCCTCAGCTCAGCCCTCGCCTTCCCTTCGGACCTAGGAGCCAGGCGTCCTTGCAGAGGGCTTAGGGGCTGGGGGTGTGCACACTGCCAAAGCCTCCCGCGGGGAGAGCTCTTTCCGAGGGAAAGGAAGCGCCCCAGGCTGCATTCCCAAGCTGGTGCTTCCCCGCCCAGACTAAGCGCCGCACGGAGGGAATCAGGGTCCCGGTGCCCCTGGCTTGGGGAGGCAGCTCCACAGCCAGAGTGTTGCTCCGTTTGTGCCCAGAAAGCGCCTGCCAGACCGGGCCTTCCCTGGAGCTGTCCTCCCGCCTAGAGGCAGGTGGATGTGCTGTGCGGGCTTCCCCTGTGCGTTTGGGCTCCCTAGCACAGCCGCAGCGCAGGGGAACCAGCCCATGATCAGTGAGCTCCGGGCAGTACTTTGGTCCCAGGTTTGGAGCCCAATGCCCGGAACGCGGGAGAGAAGAGGCTGGCTGCCGGCGGGTGCTTGCAAGCCTGTACTGGGAAGGACCGAGTGAGCTTCCACACCGGCGGAGCTCCAGCTCTGCGCCCAGGCGCGATAGCACAGAGCCCCGGCCGAGAGGCTGCTCTGTGCTGGGCGAGCCTCCCCAAGCCCTGCCCAGCTTCTAGCGTTCGCGCCCGGGAAGGAGCAGGCTGCGGGAGTGTGGGAGACGTGAGTGGTGCCTGACTGGTGCCTCAGCTCAGCCCTCGCCTTCCCTTCGGACCTAGGAGCCAGGCGTCCTTGCAGAGGGCTTAGGGGCTGGGGGTGTGCACACTGCCAAAGCCTCCCGCGGGGAGAGCTCTTTCCGAGGGAAAGGAAGCGCCCCAGGCTGCATTCCCAAGCTGGTGCTTCCCCGCCCAGACTAAGCGCCGCACGGAGGGAATCAGGGTCCCGGTGCCCCTGGCTTGGGGAGGCAGCTCCACAGCCAGAGTGTTGCTCCGTTTGTGCCCAGAAAGCGCCTGCCAGACCGGGCCTTCCCTGGAGCTGTCCTCCCGCCTAGAGGCAGGTGGATGTGCTGTGCGGGCTTCCCCTGTGCGTTTGGGCTCCCTAGCACAGCCGCAGCGCAGGGGAACCAGCCCATGATCAGTGAGCTCCGGGCAGTACTTTGGTCCCAGGTTTGGAGCCCAATGCCCGGAACGCGGGAGAGAAGAGGCTGGCTGCCGGCGGGTGCTTGCAAGCCTGTACTGGGAAGGACCGAGTGAGCTTCCACACCGGCGGAGCTCCAGCTCTGCGCCCAGGCGCGATAGCACAGAGCCCCGGCCGAGAGGCTGCTCTGTGCTGGGCGAGCCTCCCCAAGCCCTGCCCAGCTTCTAGCGTTCGCGCCCGGGAAGGAGCAGGCTGCGGGAGTGTGGGAGACGTGAGTGGTGCCTGACTGGTGCCTCAGCTCAGCCCTCGCCTTCCCTTCGGACCTAGGAGCCAGGCGTCCTTGCAGAGGGCTTAGGGGCTGGGGGTGTGCACACTGCCAAAGCCTCCCGCGGGGAGAGCTCTTTCCGAGGGAAAGGAAGCGCCCCAGGCTGCATTCCCAAGCTGGTGCTTCCCCGCCCAGACTAAGCGCCGCACGGAGGGAATCAGGGTCCCGGTGCCCCTGGCTTGGGGAGGCAGCTCCACAGCCAGAGTGTTGCTCCGTTTGTGCCCAGAAAGCGCCTGCCAGACCGGGCCTTCCCTGGAGCTGTCCTCCCGCCTAGAGGCAGGTGGATGTGCTGTGCGGGCTTCCCCTGTGCGTTTGGGCTCCCTAGCACAGCCGCAGCGCAGGGGAACCAGCCCATGATCAGTGAGCTCCGGGCAGTACTTTGGTCCCAGGTTTGGAGCCCAATGCCCGGAACGCGGGAGAGAAGAGGCTGGCTGCCGGCGGGTGCTTGCAAGCCTGTACTGGGAAGGACCGAGTGAGCTTCCACACCGGCGGAGCTCCAGCTCTGCGCCCAGGCGCGATAGCACAGAGCCCCGGCCGAGAGGCTGCTCTGTGCTGGGCGAGCCTCCCCAAGCCCTGCCCAGCTTCTAGCGTTCGCGCCCGGGAAGGAGCAGGCTGCGGGAGTGTGGGAGACGTGAGTGGTGCCTGACTGGTGCCTCAGCTCAGCCCTCGCCTTCCCTTCGGACCTAGGAGCCAGGCGTCCTTGCAGAGGGCTTAGGGGCTGGGGGTGTGCACACTGCCAAAGCCTCCCGCGGGGAGAGCTCTTTCCGAGGGAAAGGAAGCGCCCCAGGCTGCATTCCCAAGCTGGTGCTTCCCCGCCCAGACTAAGCGCCGCACGGAGGGAATCAGGGTCCCGGTGCCCCTGGCTTGGGGAGGCAGCTCCACAGCCAGAGTGTTGCTCCGTTTGTGCCCAGAAAGCGCCTGCCAGACCGGGCCTTCCCTGGAGCTGTCCTCCCGCCTAGAGGCAGGTGGATGTGCTGTGCGGGCTTCCCCTGTGCGTTTGGGCTCCCTAGCACAGCCGCAGCGCAGGGGAACCAGCCCATGATCAGTGAGCTCCGGGCAGTACTTTGGTCCCAGGTTTGGAGCCCAATGCCCGGAACGCGGGAGAGAAGAGGCTGGCTGCCGGCGGGTGCTTGCAAGCCTGTACTGGGAAGGACCGAGTGAGCTTCCACACCGGCGGAGCTCCAGCTCTGCGCCCAGGCGCGATAGCACAGAGCCCCGGCCGAGAGGCTGCTCTGTGCTGGGCGAGCCTCCCCAAGCCCTGCCCAGCTTCTAGCGTTCGCGCCCGGGAAGGAGCAGGCTGCGGGAGTGTGGGAGACGTGAGTGGTGCCTGACTGGTGCCTCAGCTCAGCCCTCGCCTTCCCTTCGGACCTAGGAGCCAGGCGTCCTTGCAGAGGGCTTAGGGGCTGGGGGTGTGCACACTGCCAAAGCCTCCCGCGGGGAGAGCTCTTTCCGAGGGAAAGGAAGCGCCCCAGGCTGCATTCCCAAGCTGGTGCTTCCCCGCCCAGACTAAGCGCCGCACGGAGGGAATCAGGGTCCCGGTGCCCCTGGCTTGGGGAGGCAGCTCCACAGCCAGAGTGTTGCTCCGTTTGTGCCCAGAAAGCGCCTGCCAGACCGGGCCTTCCCTGGAGCTGTCCTCCCGCCTAGAGGCAGGTGGATGTGCTGTGCGGGCTTCCCCTGTGCGTTTGGGCTCCCTAGCACAGCCGCAGCGCAGGGGAACCAGCCCATGATCAGTGAGCTCCGGGCAGTACTTTGGTCCCAGGTTTGGAGCCCAATGCCCGGAACGCGGGAGAGAAGAGGCTGGCTGCCGGCGGGTGCTTGCAAGCCTGTACTGGGAAGGACCGAGTGAGCTTCCACACCGGCGGAGCTCCAGCTCTGCGCCCAGGCGCGATAGCACAGAGCCCCGGCCGAGAGGCTGCTCTGTGCTGGGCGAGCCTCCCCAAGCCCTGCCCAGCTTCTAGCGTTCGCGCCCGGGAAGGAGCAGGCTGCGGGAGTGTGGGAGACGTGAGTGGTGCCTGACTGGTGCCTCAGCTCAGCCCTCGCCTTCCCTTCGGACCTAGGAGCCAGGCGTCCTTGCAGAGGGCTTAGGGGCTGGGGGTGTGCACACTGCCAAAGCCTCCCGCGGGGAGAGCTCTTTCCGAGGGAAAGGAAGCGCCCCAGGCTGCATTCCCAAGCTGGTGCTTCCCCGCCCAGACTAAGCGCCGCACGGAGGGAATCAGGGTCCCGGTGCCCCTGGCTTGGGGAGGCAGCTCCACAGCCAGAGTGTTGCTCCGTTTGTGCCCAGAAAGCGCCTGCCAGACCGGGCCTTCCCTGGAGCTGTCCTCCCGCCTAGAGGCAGGTGGATGTGCTGTGCGGGCTTCCCCTGTGCGTTTGGGCTCCCTAGCACAGCCGCAGCGCAGGGGAACCAGCCCATGATCAGTGAGCTCCGGGCAGTACTTTGGTCCCAGGTTTGGAGCCCAATGCCCGGAACGCGGGAGAGAAGAGGCTGGCTGCCGGCGGGTGCTTGCAAGCCTGTACTGGGAAGGACCGAGTGAGCTTCCACACCGGCGGAGCTCCAGCTCTGCGCCCAGGCGCGATAGCACAGAGCCCCGGCCGAGAGGCTGCTCTGTGCTGGGCGAGCCTCCCCAAGCCCTGCCCAGCTTCTAGCGTTCGCGCCCGGGAAGGAGCAGGCTGCGGGAGTGTGGGAGACGTGAGTGGTGCCTGACTGGTGCCTCAGCTCAGCCCTCGCCTTCCCTTCGGACCTAGGAGCCAGGCGTCCTTGCAGAGGGCTTAGGGGCTGGGGGTGTGCACACTGCCAAAGCCTCCCGCGGGGAGAGCTCTTTCCGAGGGAAAGGAAGCGCCCCAGGCTGCATTCCCAAGCTGGTGCTTCCCCGCCCAGACTAAGCGCCGCACGGAGGGAATCAGGGTCCCGGTGCCCCTGGCTTGGGGAGGCAGCTCCACAGCCAGAGTGTTGCTCCGTTTGTGCCCAGAAAGCGCCTGCCAGACCGGGCCTTCCCTGGAGCTGTCCTCCCGCCTAGAGGCAGGTGGATGTGCTGTGCGGGCTTCCCCTGTGCGTTTGGGCTCCCTAGCACAGCCGCAGCGCAGGGGAACCAGCCCATGATCAGTGAGCTCCGGGCAGTACTTTGGTCCCAGGTTTGGAGCCCAATGCCCGGAACGCGGGAGAGAAGAGGCTGGCTGCCGGCGGGTGCTTGCAAGCCTGTACTGGGAAGGACCGAGTGAGCTTCCACACCGGCGGAGCTCCAGCTCTGCGCCCAGGCGCGATAGCACAGAGCCCCGGCCGAGAGGCTGCTCTGTGCTGGGCGAGCCTCCCCAAGCCCTGCCCAGCTTCTAGCGTTCGCGCCCGGGAAGGAGCAGGCTGCGGGAGTGTGGGAGACGTGAGTGGTGCCTGACTGGTGCCTCAGCTCAGCCCTCGCCTTCCCTTCGGACCTAGGAGCCAGGCGTCCTTGCAGAGGGCTTAGGGGCTGGGGGTGTGCACACTGCCAAAGCCTCCCGCGGGGAGAGCTCTTTCCGAGGGAAAGGAAGCGCCCCAGGCTGCATTCCCAAGCTGGTGCTTCCCCGCCCAGACTAAGCGCCGCACGGAGGGAATCAGGGTCCCGGTGCCCCTGGCTTGGGGAGGCAGCTCCACAGCCAGAGTGTTGCTCCGTTTGTGCCCAGAAAGCGCCTGCCAGACCGGGCCTTCCCTGGAGCTGTCCTCCCGCCTAGAGGCAGGTGGATGTGCTGTGCGGGCTTCCCCTGTGCGTTTGGGCTCCCTAGCACAGCCGCAGCGCAGGGGAACCAGCCCATGATCAGTGAGCTCCGGGCAGTACTTTGGTCCCAGGTTTGGAGCCCAATGCCCGGAACGCGGGAGAGAAGAGGCTGGCTGCCGGCGGGTGCTTGCAAGCCTGTACTGGGAAGGACCGAGTGAGCTTCCACACCGGCGGAGCTCCAGCTCTGCGCCCAGGCGCGATAGCACAGAGCCCCGGCCGAGAGGCTGCTCTGTGCTGGGCGAGCCTCCCCAAGCCCTGCCCAGCTTCTAGCGTTCGCGCCCGGGAAGGAGCAGGCTGCGGGAGTGTGGGAGACGTGAGTGGTGCCTGACTGGTGCCTCAGCTCAGCCCTCGCCTTCCCTTCGGACCTAGGAGCCAGGCGTCCTTGCAGAGGGCTTAGGGGCTGGGGGTGTGCACACTGCCAAAGCCTCCCGCGGGGAGAGCTCTTTCCGAGGGAAAGGAAGCGCCCCAGGCTGCATTCCCAAGCTGGTGCTTCCCCGCCCAGACTAAGCGCCGCACGGAGGGAATCAGGGTCCCGGTGCCCCTGGCTTGGGGAGGCAGCTCCACAGCCAGAGTGTTGCTCCGTTTGTGCCCAGAAAGCGCCTGCCAGACCGGGCCTTCCCTGGAGCTGTCCTCCCGCCTAGAGGCAGGTGGATGTGCTGTGCGGGCTTCCCCTGTGCGTTTGGGCTCCCTAGCACAGCCGCAGCGCAGGGGAACCAGCCCATGATCAGTGAGCTCCGGGCAGTACTTTGGTCCCAGGTTTGGAGCCCAATGCCCGGAACGCGGGAGAGAAGAGGCTGGCTGCCGGCGGGTGCTTGCAAGCCTGTACTGGGAAGGACCGAGTGAGCTTCCACACCGGCGGAGCTCCAGCTCTGCGCCCAGGCGCGATAGCACAGAGCCCCGGCCGAGAGGCTGCTCTGTGCTGGGCGAGCCTCCCCAAGCCCTGCCCAGCTTCTAGCGTTCGCGCCCGGGAAGGAGCAGGCTGCGGGAGTGTGGGAGACGTGAGTGGTGCCTGACTGGTGCCTCAGCTCAGCCCTCGCCTTCCCTTCGGACCTAGGAGCCAGGCGTCCTTGCAGAGGGCTTAGGGGCTGGGGGTGTGCACACTGCCAAAGCCTCCCGCGGGGAGAGCTCTTTCCGAGGGAAAGGAAGCGCCCCAGGCTGCATTCCCAAGCTGGTGCTTCCCCGCCCAGACTAAGCGCCGCACGGAGGGAATCAGGGTCCCGGTGCCCCTGGCTTGGGGAGGCAGCTCCACAGCCAGAGTGTTGCTCCGTTTGTGCCCAGAAAGCGCCTGCCAGACCGGGCCTTCCCTGGAGCTGTCCTCCCGCCTAGAGGCAGGTGGATGTGCTGTGCGGGCTTCCCCTGTGCGTTTGGGCTCCCTAGCACAGCCGCAGCGCAGGGGAACCAGCCCATGATCAGTGAGCTCCGGGCAGTACTTTGGTCCCAGGTTTGGAGCCCAATGCCCGGAACGCGGGAGAGAAGAGGCTGGCTGCCGGCGGGTGCTTGCAAGCCTGTACTGGGAAGGACCGAGTGAGCTTCCACACCGGCGGAGCTCCAGCTCTGCGCCCAGGCGCGATAGCACAGAGCCCCGGCCGAGAGGCTGCTCTGTGCTGGGCGAGCCTCCCCAAGCCCTGCCCAGCTTCTAGCGTTCGCGCCCGGGAAGGAGCAGGCTGCGGGAGTGTGGGAGACGTGAGTGGTGCCTGACTGGTGCCTCAGCTCAGCCCTCGCCTTCCCTTCGGACCTAGGAGCCAGGCGTCCTTGCAGAGGGCTTAGGGGCTGGGGGTGTGCACACTGCCAAAGCCTCCCGCGGGGAGAGCTCTTTCCGAGGGAAAGGAAGCGCCCCAGGCTGCATTCCCAAGCTGGTGCTTCCCCGCCCAGACTAAGCGCCGCACGGAGGGAATCAGGGTCCCGGTGCCCCTGGCTTGGGGAGGCAGCTCCACAGCCAGAGTGTTGCTCCGTTTGTGCCCAGAAAGCGCCTGCCAGACCGGGCCTTCCCTGGAGCTGTCCTCCCGCCTAGAGGCAGGTGGATGTGCTGTGCGGGCTTCCCCTGTGCGTTTGGGCTCCCTAGCACAGCCGCAGCGCAGGGGAACCAGCCCATGATCAGTGAGCTCCGGGCAGTACTTTGGTCCCAGGTTTGGAGCCCAATGCCCGGAACGCGGGAGAGAAGAGGCTGGCTGCCGGCGGGTGCTTGCAAGCCTGTACTGGGAAGGACCGAGTGAGCTTCCACACCGGCGGAGCTCCAGCTCTGCGCCCAGGCGCGATAGCACAGAGCCCCGGCCGAGAGGCTGCTCTGTGCTGGGCGAGCCTCCCCAAGCCCTGCCCAGCTTCTAGCGTTCGCGCCCGGGAAGGAGCAGGCTGCGGGAGTGTGGGAGACGTGAGTGGTGCCTGACTGGTGCCTCAGCTCAGCCCTCGCCTTCCCTTCGGACCTAGGAGCCAGGCGTCCTTGCAGAGGGCTTAGGGGCTGGGGGTGTGCACACTGCCAAAGCCTCCCGCGGGGAGAGCTCTTTCCGAGGGAAAGGAAGCGCCCCAGGCTGCATTCCCAAGCTGGTGCTTCCCCGCCCAGACTAAGCGCCGCACGGAGGGAATCAGGGTCCCGGTGCCCCTGGCTTGGGGAGGCAGCTCCACAGCCAGAGTGTTGCTCCGTTTGTGCCCAGAAAGCGCCTGCCAGACCGGGCCTTCCCTGGAGCTGTCCTCCCGCCTAGAGGCAGGTGGATGTGCTGTGCGGGCTTCCCCTGTGCGTTTGGGCTCCCTAGCACAGCCGCAGCGCAGGGGAACCAGCCCATGATCAGTGAGCTCCGGGCAGTACTTTGGTCCCAGGTTTGGAGCCCAATGCCCGGAACGCGGGAGAGAAGAGGCTGGCTGCCGGCGGGTGCTTGCAAGCCTGTACTGGGAAGGACCGAGTGAGCTTCCACACCGGCGGAGCTCCAGCTCTGCGCCCAGGCGCGATAGCACAGAGCCCCGGCCGAGAGGCTGCTCTGTGCTGGGCGAGCCTCCCCAAGCCCTGCCCAGCTTCTAGCGTTCGCGCCCGGGAAGGAGCAGGCTGCGGGAGTGTGGGAGACGTGAGTGGTGCCTGACTGGTGCCTCAGCTCAGCCCTCGCCTTCCCTTCGGACCTAGGAGCCAGGCGTCCTTGCAGAGGGCTTAGGGGCTGGGGGTGTGCACACTGCCAAAGCCTCCCGCGGGGAGAGCTCTTTCCGAGGGAAAGGAAGCGCCCCAGGCTGCATTCCCAAGCTGGTGCTTCCCCGCCCAGACTAAGCGCCGCACGGAGGGAATCAGGGTCCCGGTGCCCCTGGCTTGGGGAGGCAGCTCCACAGCCAGAGTGTTGCTCCGTTTGTGCCCAGAAAGCGCCTGCCAGACCGGGCCTTCCCTGGAGCTGTCCTCCCGCCTAGAGGCAGGTGGATGTGCTGTGCGGGCTTCCCCTGTGCGTTTGGGCTCCCTAGCACAGCCGCAGCGCAGGGGAACCAGCCCATGATCAGTGAGCTCCGGGCAGTACTTTGGTCCCAGGTTTGGAGCCCAATGCCCGGAACGCGGGAGAGAAGAGGCTGGCTGCCGGCGGGTGCTTGCAAGCCTGTACTGGGAAGGACCGAGTGAGCTTCCACACCGGCGGAGCTCCAGCTCTGCGCCCAGGCGCGATAGCACAGAGCCCCGGCCGAGAGGCTGCTCTGTGCTGGGCGAGCCTCCCCAAGCCCTGCCCAGCTTCTAGCGTTCGCGCCCGGGAAGGAGCAGGCTGCGGGAGTGTGGGAGACGTGAGTGGTGCCTGACTGGTGCCTCAGCTCAGCCCTCGCCTTCCCTTCGGACCTAGGAGCCAGGCGTCCTTGCAGAGGGCTTAGGGGCTGGGGGTGTGCACACTGCCAAAGCCTCCCGCGGGGAGAGCTCTTTCCGAGGGAAAGGAAGCGCCCCAGGCTGCATTCCCAAGCTGGTGCTTCCCCGCCCAGACTAAGCGCCGCACGGAGGGAATCAGGGTCCCGGTGCCCCTGGCTTGGGGAGGCAGCTCCACAGCCAGAGTGTTGCTCCGTTTGTGCCCAGAAAGCGCCTGCCAGACCGGGCCTTCCCTGGAGCTGTCCTCCCGCCTAGAGGCAGGTGGATGTGCTGTGCGGGCTTCCCCTGTGCGTTTGGGCTCCCTAGCACAGCCGCAGCGCAGGGGAACCAGCCCATGATCAGTGAGCTCCGGGCAGTACTTTGGTCCCAGGTTTGGAGCCCAATGCCCGGAACGCGGGAGAGAAGAGGCTGGCTGCCGGCGGGTGCTTGCAAGCCTGTACTGGGAAGGACCGAGTGAGCTTCCACACCGGCGGAGCTCCAGCTCTGCGCCCAGGCGCGATAGCACAGAGCCCCGGCCGAGAGGCTGCTCTGTGCTGGGCGAGCCTCCCCAAGCCCTGCCCAGCTTCTAGCGTTCGCGCCCGGGAAGGAGCAGGCTGCGGGAGTGTGGGAGACGTGAGTGGTGCCTGACTGGTGCCTCAGCTCAGCCCTCGCCTTCCCTTCGGACCTAGGAGCCAGGCGTCCTTGCAGAGGGCTTAGGGGCTGGGGGTGTGCACACTGCCAAAGCCTCCCGCGGGGAGAGCTCTTTCCGAGGGAAAGGAAGCGCCCCAGGCTGCATTCCCAAGCTGGTGCTTCCCCGCCCAGACTAAGCGCCGCACGGAGGGAATCAGGGTCCCGGTGCCCCTGGCTTGGGGAGGCAGCTCCACAGCCAGAGTGTTGCTCCGTTTGTGCCCAGAAAGCGCCTGCCAGACCGGGCCTTCCCTGGAGCTGTCCTCCCGCCTAGAGGCAGGTGGATGTGCTGTGCGGGCTTCCCCTGTGCGTTTGGGCTCCCTAGCACAGCCGCAGCGCAGGGGAACCAGCCCATGATCAGTGAGCTCCGGGCAGTACTTTGGTCCCAGGTTTGGAGCCCAATGCCCGGAACGCGGGAGAGAAGAGGCTGGCTGCCGGCGGGTGCTTGCAAGCCTGTACTGGGAAGGACCGAGTGAGCTTCCACACCGGCGGAGCTCCAGCTCTGCGCCCAGGCGCGATAGCACAGAGCCCCGGCCGAGAGGCTGCTCTGTGCTGGGCGAGCCTCCCCAAGCCCTGCCCAGCTTCTAGCGTTCGCGCCCGGGAAGGAGCAGGCTGCGGGAGTGTGGGAGACGTGAGTGGTGCCTGACTGGTGCCTCAGCTCAGCCCTCGCCTTCCCTTCGGACCTAGGAGCCAGGCGTCCTTGCAGAGGGCTTAGGGGCTGGGGGTGTGCACACTGCCAAAGCCTCCCGCGGGGAGAGCTCTTTCCGAGGGAAAGGAAGCGCCCCAGGCTGCATTCCCAAGCTGGTGCTTCCCCGCCCAGACTAAGCGCCGCACGGAGGGAATCAGGGTCCCGGTGCCCCTGGCTTGGGGAGGCAGCTCCACAGCCAGAGTGTTGCTCCGTTTGTGCCCAGAAAGCGCCTGCCAGACCGGGCCTTCCCTGGAGCTGTCCTCCCGCCTAGAGGCAGGTGGATGTGCTGTGCGGGCTTCCCCTGTGCGTTTGGGCTCCCTAGCACAGCCGCAGCGCAGGGGAACCAGCCCATGATCAGTGAGCTCCGGGCAGTACTTTGGTCCCAGGTTTGGAGCCCAATGCCCGGAACGCGGGAGAGAAGAGGCTGGCTGCCGGCGGGTGCTTGCAAGCCTGTACTGGGAAGGACCGAGTGAGCTTCCACACCGGCGGAGCTCCAGCTCTGCGCCCAGGCGCGATAGCACAGAGCCCCGGCCGAGAGGCTGCTCTGTGCTGGGCGAGCCTCCCCAAGCCCTGCCCAGCTTCTAGCGTTCGCGCCCGGGAAGGAGCAGGCTGCGGGAGTGTGGGAGACGTGAGTGGTGCCTGACTGGTGCCTCAGCTCAGCCCTCGCCTTCCCTTCGGACCTAGGAGCCAGGCGTCCTTGCAGAGGGCTTAGGGGCTGGGGGTGTGCACACTGCCAAAGCCTCCCGCGGGGAGAGCTCTTTCCGAGGGAAAGGAAGCGCCCCAGGCTGCATTCCCAAGCTGGTGCTTCCCCGCCCAGACTAAGCGCCGCACGGAGGGAATCAGGGTCCCGGTGCCCCTGGCTTGGGGAGGCAGCTCCACAGCCAGAGTGTTGCTCCGTTTGTGCCCAGAAAGCGCCTGCCAGACCGGGCCTTCCCTGGAGCTGTCCTCCCGCCTAGAGGCAGGTGGATGTGCTGTGCGGGCTTCCCCTGTGCGTTTGGGCTCCCTAGCACAGCCGCAGCGCAGGGGAACCAGCCCATGATCAGTGAGCTCCGGGCAGTACTTTGGTCCCAGGTTTGGAGCCCAATGCCCGGAACGCGGGAGAGAAGAGGCTGGCTGCCGGCGGGTGCTTGCAAGCCTGTACTGGGAAGGACCGAGTGAGCTTCCACACCGGCGGAGCTCCAGCTCTGCGCCCAGGCGCGATAGCACAGAGCCCCGGCCGAGAGGCTGCTCTGTGCTGGGCGAGCCTCCCCAAGCCCTGCCCAGCTTCTAGCGTTCGCGCCCGGGAAGGAGCAGGCTGCGGGAGTGTGGGAGACGTGAGTGGTGCCTGACTGGTGCCTCAGCTCAGCCCTCGCCTTCCCTTCGGACCTAGGAGCCAGGCGTCCTTGCAGAGGGCTTAGGGGCTGGGGGTGTGCACACTGCCAAAGCCTCCCGCGGGGAGAGCTCTTTCCGAGGGAAAGGAAGCGCCCCAGGCTGCATTCCCAAGCTGGTGCTTCCCCGCCCAGACTAAGCGCCGCACGGAGGGAATCAGGGTCCCGGTGCCCCTGGCTTGGGGAGGCAGCTCCACAGCCAGAGTGTTGCTCCGTTTGTGCCCAGAAAGCGCCTGCCAGACCGGGCCTTCCCTGGAGCTGTCCTCCCGCCTAGAGGCAGGTGGATGTGCTGTGCGGGCTTCCCCTGTGCGTTTGGGCTCCCTAGCACAGCCGCAGCGCAGGGGAACCAGCCCATGATCAGTGAGCTCCGGGCAGTACTTTGGTCCCAGGTTTGGAGCCCAATGCCCGGAACGCGGGAGAGAAGAGGCTGGCTGCCGGCGGGTGCTTGCAAGCCTGTACTGGGAAGGACCGAGTGAGCTTCCACACCGGCGGAGCTCCAGCTCTGCGCCCAGGCGCGATAGCACAGAGCCCCGGCCGAGAGGCTGCTCTGTGCTGGGCGAGCCTCCCCAAGCCCTGCCCAGCTTCTAGCGTTCGCGCCCGGGAAGGAGCAGGCTGCGGGAGTGTGGGAGACGTGAGTGGTGCCTGACTGGTGCCTCAGCTCAGCCCTCGCCTTCCCTTCGGACCTAGGAGCCAGGCGTCCTTGCAGAGGGCTTAGGGGCTGGGGGTGTGCACACTGCCAAAGCCTCCCGCGGGGAGAGCTCTTTCCGAGGGAAAGGAAGCGCCCCAGGCTGCATTCCCAAGCTGGTGCTTCCCCGCCCAGACTAAGCGCCGCACGGAGGGAATCAGGGTCCCGGTGCCCCTGGCTTGGGGAGGCAGCTCCACAGCCAGAGTGTTGCTCCGTTTGTGCCCAGAAAGCGCCTGCCAGACCGGGCCTTCCCTGGAGCTGTCCTCCCGCCTAGAGGCAGGTGGATGTGCTGTGCGGGCTTCCCCTGTGCGTTTGGGCTCCCTAGCACAGCCGCAGCGCAGGGGAACCAGCCCATGATCAGTGAGCTCCGGGCAGTACTTTGGTCCCAGGTTTGGAGCCCAATGCCCGGAACGCGGGAGAGAAGAGGCTGGCTGCCGGCGGGTGCTTGCAAGCCTGTACTGGGAAGGACCGAGTGAGCTTCCACACCGGCGGAGCTCCAGCTCTGCGCCCAGGCGCGATAGCACAGAGCCCCGGCCGAGAGGCTGCTCTGTGCTGGGCGAGCCTCCCCAAGCCCTGCCCAGCTTCTAGCGTTCGCGCCCGGGAAGGAGCAGGCTGCGGGAGTGTGGGAGACGTGAGTGGTGCCTGACTGGTGCCTCAGCTCAGCCCTCGCCTTCCCTTCGGACCTAGGAGCCAGGCGTCCTTGCAGAGGGCTTAGGGGCTGGGGGTGTGCACACTGCCAAAGCCTCCCGCGGGGAGAGCTCTTTCCGAGGGAAAGGAAGCGCCCCAGGCTGCATTCCCAAGCTGGTGCTTCCCCGCCCAGACTAAGCGCCGCACGGAGGGAATCAGGGTCCCGGTGCCCCTGGCTTGGGGAGGCAGCTCCACAGCCAGAGTGTTGCTCCGTTTGTGCCCAGAAAGCGCCTGCCAGACCGGGCCTTCCCTGGAGCTGTCCTCCCGCCTAGAGGCAGGTGGATGTGCTGTGCGGGCTTCCCCTGTGCGTTTGGGCTCCCTAGCACAGCCGCAGCGCAGGGGAACCAGCCCATGATCAGTGAGCTCCGGGCAGTACTTTGGTCCCAGGTTTGGAGCCCAATGCCCGGAACGCGGGAGAGAAGAGGCTGGCTGCCGGCGGGTGCTTGCAAGCCTGTACTGGGAAGGACCGAGTGAGCTTCCACACCGGCGGAGCTCCAGCTCTGCGCCCAGGCGCGATAGCACAGAGCCCCGGCCGAGAGGCTGCTCTGTGCTGGGCGAGCCTCCCCAAGCCCTGCCCAGCTTCTAGCGTTCGCGCCCGGGAAGGAGCAGGCTGCGGGAGTGTGGGAGACGTGAGTGGTGCCTGACTGGTGCCTCAGCTCAGCCCTCGCCTTCCCTTCGGACCTAGGAGCCAGGCGTCCTTGCAGAGGGCTTAGGGGCTGGGGGTGTGCACACTGCCAAAGCCTCCCGCGGGGAGAGCTCTTTCCGAGGGAAAGGAAGCGCCCCAGGCTGCATTCCCAAGCTGGTGCTTCCCCGCCCAGACTAAGCGCCGCACGGAGGGAATCAGGGTCCCGGTGCCCCTGGCTTGGGGAGGCAGCTCCACAGCCAGAGTGTTGCTCCGTTTGTGCCCAGAAAGCGCCTGCCAGACCGGGCCTTCCCTGGAGCTGTCCTCCCGCCTAGAGGCAGGTGGATGTGCTGTGCGGGCTTCCCCTGTGCGTTTGGGCTCCCTAGCACAGCCGCAGCGCAGGGGAACCAGCCCATGATCAGTGAGCTCCGGGCAGTACTTTGGTCCCAGGTTTGGAGCCCAATGCCCGGAACGCGGGAGAGAAGAGGCTGGCTGCCGGCGGGTGCTTGCAAGCCTGTACTGGGAAGGACCGAGTGAGCTTCCACACCGGCGGAGCTCCAGCTCTGCGCCCAGGCGCGATAGCACAGAGCCCCGGCCGAGAGGCTGCTCTGTGCTGGGCGAGCCTCCCCAAGCCCTGCCCAGCTTCTAGCGTTCGCGCCCGGGAAGGAGCAGGCTGCGGGAGTGTGGGAGACGTGAGTGGTGCCTGACTGGTGCCTCAGCTCAGCCCTCGCCTTCCCTTCGGACCTAGGAGCCAGGCGTCCTTGCAGAGGGCTTAGGGGCTGGGGGTGTGCACACTGCCAAAGCCTCCCGCGGGGAGAGCTCTTTCCGAGGGAAAGGAAGCGCCCCAGGCTGCATTCCCAAGCTGGTGCTTCCCCGCCCAGACTAAGCGCCGCACGGAGGGAATCAGGGTCCCGGTGCCCCTGGCTTGGGGAGGCAGCTCCACAGCCAGAGTGTTGCTCCGTTTGTGCCCAGAAAGCGCCTGCCAGACCGGGCCTTCCCTGGAGCTGTCCTCCCGCCTAGAGGCAGGTGGATGTGCTGTGCGGGCTTCCCCTGTGCGTTTGGGCTCCCTAGCACAGCCGCAGCGCAGGGGAACCAGCCCATGATCAGTGAGCTCCGGGCAGTACTTTGGTCCCAGGTTTGGAGCCCAATGCCCGGAACGCGGGAGAGAAGAGGCTGGCTGCCGGCGGGTGCTTGCAAGCCTGTACTGGGAAGGACCGAGTGAGCTTCCACACCGGCGGAGCTCCAGCTCTGCGCCCAGGCGCGATAGCACAGAGCCCCGGCCGAGAGGCTGCTCTGTGCTGGGCGAGCCTCCCCAAGCCCTGCCCAGCTTCTAGCGTTCGCGCCCGGGAAGGAGCAGGCTGCGGGAGTGTGGGAGACGTGAGTGGTGCCTGACTGGTGCCTCAGCTCAGCCCTCGCCTTCCCTTCGGACCTAGGAGCCAGGCGTCCTTGCAGAGGGCTTAGGGGCTGGGGGTGTGCACACTGCCAAAGCCTCCCGCGGGGAGAGCTCTTTCCGAGGGAAAGGAAGCGCCCCAGGCTGCATTCCCAAGCTGGTGCTTCCCCGCCCAGACTAAGCGCCGCACGGAGGGAATCAGGGTCCCGGTGCCCCTGGCTTGGGGAGGCAGCTCCACAGCCAGAGTGTTGCTCCGTTTGTGCCCAGAAAGCGCCTGCCAGACCGGGCCTTCCCTGGAGCTGTCCTCCCGCCTAGAGGCAGGTGGATGTGCTGTGCGGGCTTCCCCTGTGCGTTTGGGCTCCCTAGCACAGCCGCAGCGCAGGGGAACCAGCCCATGATCAGTGAGCTCCGGGCAGTACTTTGGTCCCAGGTTTGGAGCCCAATGCCCGGAACGCGGGAGAGAAGAGGCTGGCTGCCGGCGGGTGCTTGCAAGCCTGTACTGGGAAGGACCGAGTGAGCTTCCACACCGGCGGAGCTCCAGCTCTGCGCCCAGGCGCGATAGCACAGAGCCCCGGCCGAGAGGCTGCTCTGTGCTGGGCGAGCCTCCCCAAGCCCTGCCCAGCTTCTAGCGTTCGCGCCCGGGAAGGAGCAGGCTGCGGGAGTGTGGGAGACGTGAGTGGTGCCTGACTGGTGCCTCAGCTCAGCCCTCGCCTTCCCTTCGGACCTAGGAGCCAGGCGTCCTTGCAGAGGGCTTAGGGGCTGGGGGTGTGCACACTGCCAAAGCCTCCCGCGGGGAGAGCTCTTTCCGAGGGAAAGGAAGCGCCCCAGGCTGCATTCCCAAGCTGGTGCTTCCCCGCCCAGACTAAGCGCCGCACGGAGGGAATCAGGGTCCCGGTGCCCCTGGCTTGGGGAGGCAGCTCCACAGCCAGAGTGTTGCTCCGTTTGTGCCCAGAAAGCGCCTGCCAGACCGGGCCTTCCCTGGAGCTGTCCTCCCGCCTAGAGGCAGGTGGATGTGCTGTGCGGGCTTCCCCTGTGCGTTTGGGCTCCCTAGCACAGCCGCAGCGCAGGGGAACCAGCCCATGATCAGTGAGCTCCGGGCAGTACTTTGGTCCCAGGTTTGGAGCCCAATGCCCGGAACGCGGGAGAGAAGAGGCTGGCTGCCGGCGGGTGCTTGCAAGCCTGTACTGGGAAGGACCGAGTGAGCTTCCACACCGGCGGAGCTCCAGCTCTGCGCCCAGGCGCGATAGCACAGAGCCCCGGCCGAGAGGCTGCTCTGTGCTGGGCGAGCCTCCCCAAGCCCTGCCCAGCTTCTAGCGTTCGCGCCCGGGAAGGAGCAGGCTGCGGGAGTGTGGGAGACGTGAGTGGTGCCTGACTGGTGCCTCAGCTCAGCCCTCGCCTTCCCTTCGGACCTAGGAGCCAGGCGTCCTTGCAGAGGGCTTAGGGGCTGGGGGTGTGCACACTGCCAAAGCCTCCCGCGGGGAGAGCTCTTTCCGAGGGAAAGGAAGCGCCCCAGGCTGCATTCCCAAGCTGGTGCTTCCCCGCCCAGACTAAGCGCCGCACGGAGGGAATCAGGGTCCCGGTGCCCCTGGCTTGGGGAGGCAGCTCCACAGCCAGAGTGTTGCTCCGTTTGTGCCCAGAAAGCGCCTGCCAGACCGGGCCTTCCCTGGAGCTGTCCTCCCGCCTAGAGGCAGGTGGATGTGCTGTGCGGGCTTCCCCTGTGCGTTTGGGCTCCCTAGCACAGCCGCAGCGCAGGGGAACCAGCCCATGATCAGTGAGCTCCGGGCAGTACTTTGGTCCCAGGTTTGGAGCCCAATGCCCGGAACGCGGGAGAGAAGAGGCTGGCTGCCGGCGGGTGCTTGCAAGCCTGTACTGGGAAGGACCGAGTGAGCTTCCACACCGGCGGAGCTCCAGCTCTGCGCCCAGGCGCGATAGCACAGAGCCCCGGCCGAGAGGCTGCTCTGTGCTGGGCGAGCCTCCCCAAGCCCTGCCCAGCTTCTAGCGTTCGCGCCCGGGAAGGAGCAGGCTGCGGGAGTGTGGGAGACGTGAGTGGTGCCTGACTGGTGCCTCAGCTCAGCCCTCGCCTTCCCTTCGGACCTAGGAGCCAGGCGTCCTTGCAGAGGGCTTAGGGGCTGGGGGTGTGCACACTGCCAAAGCCTCCCGCGGGGAGAGCTCTTTCCGAGGGAAAGGAAGCGCCCCAGGCTGCATTCCCAAGCTGGTGCTTCCCCGCCCAGACTAAGCGCCGCACGGAGGGAATCAGGGTCCCGGTGCCCCTGGCTTGGGGAGGCAGCTCCACAGCCAGAGTGTTGCTCCGTTTGTGCCCAGAAAGCGCCTGCCAGACCGGGCCTTCCCTGGAGCTGTCCTCCCGCCTAGAGGCAGGTGGATGTGCTGTGCGGGCTTCCCCTGTGCGTTTGGGCTCCCTAGCACAGCCGCAGCGCAGGGGAACCAGCCCATGATCAGTGAGCTCCGGGCAGTACTTTGGTCCCAGGTTTGGAGCCCAATGCCCGGAACGCGGGAGAGAAGAGGCTGGCTGCCGGCGGGTGCTTGCAAGCCTGTACTGGGAAGGACCGAGTGAGCTTCCACACCGGCGGAGCTCCAGCTCTGCGCCCAGGCGCGATAGCACAGAGCCCCGGCCGAGAGGCTGCTCTGTGCTGGGCGAGCCTCCCCAAGCCCTGCCCAGCTTCTAGCGTTCGCGCCCGGGAAGGAGCAGGCTGCGGGAGTGTGGGAGACGTGAGTGGTGCCTGACTGGTGCCTCAGCTCAGCCCTCGCCTTCCCTTCGGACCTAGGAGCCAGGCGTCCTTGCAGAGGGCTTAGGGGCTGGGGGTGTGCACACTGCCAAAGCCTCCCGCGGGGAGAGCTCTTTCCGAGGGAAAGGAAGCGCCCCAGGCTGCATTCCCAAGCTGGTGCTTCCCCGCCCAGACTAAGCGCCGCACGGAGGGAATCAGGGTCCCGGTGCCCCTGGCTTGGGGAGGCAGCTCCACAGCCAGAGTGTTGCTCCGTTTGTGCCCAGAAAGCGCCTGCCAGACCGGGCCTTCCCTGGAGCTGTCCTCCCGCCTAGAGGCAGGTGGATGTGCTGTGCGGGCTTCCCCTGTGCGTTTGGGCTCCCTAGCACAGCCGCAGCGCAGGGGAACCAGCCCATGATCAGTGAGCTCCGGGCAGTACTTTGGTCCCAGGTTTGGAGCCCAATGCCCGGAACGCGGGAGAGAAGAGGCTGGCTGCCGGCGGGTGCTTGCAAGCCTGTACTGGGAAGGACCGAGTGAGCTTCCACACCGGCGGAGCTCCAGCTCTGCGCCCAGGCGCGATAGCACAGAGCCCCGGCCGAGAGGCTGCTCTGTGCTGGGCGAGCCTCCCCAAGCCCTGCCCAGCTTCTAGCGTTCGCGCCCGGGAAGGAGCAGGCTGCGGGAGTGTGGGAGACGTGAGTGGTGCCTGACTGGTGCCTCAGCTCAGCCCTCGCCTTCCCTTCGGACCTAGGAGCCAGGCGTCCTTGCAGAGGGCTTAGGGGCTGGGGGTGTGCACACTGCCAAAGCCTCCCGCGGGGAGAGCTCTTTCCGAGGGAAAGGAAGCGCCCCAGGCTGCATTCCCAAGCTGGTGCTTCCCCGCCCAGACTAAGCGCCGCACGGAGGGAATCAGGGTCCCGGTGCCCCTGGCTTGGGGAGGCAGCTCCACAGCCAGAGTGTTGCTCCGTTTGTGCCCAGAAAGCGCCTGCCAGACCGGGCCTTCCCTGGAGCTGTCCTCCCGCCTAGAGGCAGGTGGATGTGCTGTGCGGGCTTCCCCTGTGCGTTTGGGCTCCCTAGCACAGCCGCAGCGCAGGGGAACCAGCCCATGATCAGTGAGCTCCGGGCAGTACTTTGGTCCCAGGTTTGGAGCCCAATGCCCGGAACGCGGGAGAGAAGAGGCTGGCTGCCGGCGGGTGCTTGCAAGCCTGTACTGGGAAGGACCGAGTGAGCTTCCACACCGGCGGAGCTCCAGCTCTGCGCCCAGGCGCGATAGCACAGAGCCCCGGCCGAGAGGCTGCTCTGTGCTGGGCGAGCCTCCCCAAGCCCTGCCCAGCTTCTAGCGTTCGCGCCCGGGAAGGAGCAGGCTGCGGGAGTGTGGGAGACGTGAGTGGTGCCTGACTGGTGCCTCAGCTCAGCCCTCGCCTTCCCTTCGGACCTAGGAGCCAGGCGTCCTTGCAGAGGGCTTAGGGGCTGGGGGTGTGCACACTGCCAAAGCCTCCCGCGGGGAGAGCTCTTTCCGAGGGAAAGGAAGCGCCCCAGGCTGCATTCCCAAGCTGGTGCTTCCCCGCCCAGACTAAGCGCCGCACGGAGGGAATCAGGGTCCCGGTGCCCCTGGCTTGGGGAGGCAGCTCCACAGCCAGAGTGTTGCTCCGTTTGTGCCCAGAAAGCGCCTGCCAGACCGGGCCTTCCCTGGAGCTGTCCTCCCGCCTAGAGGCAGGTGGATGTGCTGTGCGGGCTTCCCCTGTGCGTTTGGGCTCCCTAGCACAGCCGCAGCGCAGGGGAACCAGCCCATGATCAGTGAGCTCCGGGCAGTACTTTGGTCCCAGGTTTGGAGCCCAATGCCCGGAACGCGGGAGAGAAGAGGCTGGCTGCCGGCGGGTGCTTGCAAGCCTGTACTGGGAAGGACCGAGTGAGCTTCCACACCGGCGGAGCTCCAGCTCTGCGCCCAGGCGCGATAGCACAGAGCCCCGGCCGAGAGGCTGCTCTGTGCTGGGCGAGCCTCCCCAAGCCCTGCCCAGCTTCTAGCGTTCGCGCCCGGGAAGGAGCAGGCTGCGGGAGTGTGGGAGACGTGAGTGGTGCCTGACTGGTGCCTCAGCTCAGCCCTCGCCTTCCCTTCGGACCTAGGAGCCAGGCGTCCTTGCAGAGGGCTTAGGGGCTGGGGGTGTGCACACTGCCAAAGCCTCCCGCGGGGAGAGCTCTTTCCGAGGGAAAGGAAGCGCCCCAGGCTGCATTCCCAAGCTGGTGCTTCCCCGCCCAGACTAAGCGCCGCACGGAGGGAATCAGGGTCCCGGTGCCCCTGGCTTGGGGAGGCAGCTCCACAGCCAGAGTGTTGCTCCGTTTGTGCCCAGAAAGCGCCTGCCAGACCGGGCCTTCCCTGGAGCTGTCCTCCCGCCTAGAGGCAGGTGGATGTGCTGTGCGGGCTTCCCCTGTGCGTTTGGGCTCCCTAGCACAGCCGCAGCGCAGGGGAACCAGCCCATGATCAGTGAGCTCCGGGCAGTACTTTGGTCCCAGGTTTGGAGCCCAATGCCCGGAACGCGGGAGAGAAGAGGCTGGCTGCCGGCGGGTGCTTGCAAGCCTGTACTGGGAAGGACCGAGTGAGCTTCCACACCGGCGGAGCTCCAGCTCTGCGCCCAGGCGCGATAGCACAGAGCCCCGGCCGAGAGGCTGCTCTGTGCTGGGCGAGCCTCCCCAAGCCCTGCCCAGCTTCTAGCGTTCGCGCCCGGGAAGGAGCAGGCTGCGGGAGTGTGGGAGACGTGAGTGGTGCCTGACTGGTGCCTCAGCTCAGCCCTCGCCTTCCCTTCGGACCTAGGAGCCAGGCGTCCTTGCAGAGGGCTTAGGGGCTGGGGGTGTGCACACTGCCAAAGCCTCCCGCGGGGAGAGCTCTTTCCGAGGGAAAGGAAGCGCCCCAGGCTGCATTCCCAAGCTGGTGCTTCCCCGCCCAGACTAAGCGCCGCACGGAGGGAATCAGGGTCCCGGTGCCCCTGGCTTGGGGAGGCAGCTCCACAGCCAGAGTGTTGCTCCGTTTGTGCCCAGAAAGCGCCTGCCAGACCGGGCCTTCCCTGGAGCTGTCCTCCCGCCTAGAGGCAGGTGGATGTGCTGTGCGGGCTTCCCCTGTGCGTTTGGGCTCCCTAGCACAGCCGCAGCGCAGGGGAACCAGCCCATGATCAGTGAGCTCCGGGCAGTACTTTGGTCCCAGGTTTGGAGCCCAATGCCCGGAACGCGGGAGAGAAGAGGCTGGCTGCCGGCGGGTGCTTGCAAGCCTGTACTGGGAAGGACCGAGTGAGCTTCCACACCGGCGGAGCTCCAGCTCTGCGCCCAGGCGCGATAGCACAGAGCCCCGGCCGAGAGGCTGCTCTGTGCTGGGCGAGCCTCCCCAAGCCCTGCCCAGCTTCTAGCGTTCGCGCCCGGGAAGGAGCAGGCTGCGGGAGTGTGGGAGACGTGAGTGGTGCCTGACTGGTGCCTCAGCTCAGCCCTCGCCTTCCCTTCGGACCTAGGAGCCAGGCGTCCTTGCAGAGGGCTTAGGGGCTGGGGGTGTGCACACTGCCAAAGCCTCCCGCGGGGAGAGCTCTTTCCGAGGGAAAGGAAGCGCCCCAGGCTGCATTCCCAAGCTGGTGCTTCCCCGCCCAGACTAAGCGCCGCACGGAGGGAATCAGGGTCCCGGTGCCCCTGGCTTGGGGAGGCAGCTCCACAGCCAGAGTGTTGCTCCGTTTGTGCCCAGAAAGCGCCTGCCAGACCGGGCCTTCCCTGGAGCTGTCCTCCCGCCTAGAGGCAGGTGGATGTGCTGTGCGGGCTTCCCCTGTGCGTTTGGGCTCCCTAGCACAGCCGCAGCGCAGGGGAACCAGCCCATGATCAGTGAGCTCCGGGCAGTACTTTGGTCCCAGGTTTGGAGCCCAATGCCCGGAACGCGGGAGAGAAGAGGCTGGCTGCCGGCGGGTGCTTGCAAGCCTGTACTGGGAAGGACCGAGTGAGCTTCCACACCGGCGGAGCTCCAGCTCTGCGCCCAGGCGCGATAGCACAGAGCCCCGGCCGAGAGGCTGCTCTGTGCTGGGCGAGCCTCCCCAAGCCCTGCCCAGCTTCTAGCGTTCGCGCCCGGGAAGGAGCAGGCTGCGGGAGTGTGGGAGACGTGAGTGGTGCCTGACTGGTGCCTCAGCTCAGCCCTCGCCTTCCCTTCGGACCTAGGAGCCAGGCGTCCTTGCAGAGGGCTTAGGGGCTGGGGGTGTGCACACTGCCAAAGCCTCCCGCGGGGAGAGCTCTTTCCGAGGGAAAGGAAGCGCCCCAGGCTGCATTCCCAAGCTGGTGCTTCCCCGCCCAGACTAAGCGCCGCACGGAGGGAATCAGGGTCCCGGTGCCCCTGGCTTGGGGAGGCAGCTCCACAGCCAGAGTGTTGCTCCGTTTGTGCCCAGAAAGCGCCTGCCAGACCGGGCCTTCCCTGGAGCTGTCCTCCCGCCTAGAGGCAGGTGGATGTGCTGTGCGGGCTTCCCCTGTGCGTTTGGGCTCCCTAGCACAGCCGCAGCGCAGGGGAACCAGCCCATGATCAGTGAGCTCCGGGCAGTACTTTGGTCCCAGGTTTGGAGCCCAATGCCCGGAACGCGGGAGAGAAGAGGCTGGCTGCCGGCGGGTGCTTGCAAGCCTGTACTGGGAAGGACCGAGTGAGCTTCCACACCGGCGGAGCTCCAGCTCTGCGCCCAGGCGCGATAGCACAGAGCCCCGGCCGAGAGGCTGCTCTGTGCTGGGCGAGCCTCCCCAAGCCCTGCCCAGCTTCTAGCGTTCGCGCCCGGGAAGGAGCAGGCTGCGGGAGTGTGGGAGACGTGAGTGGTGCCTGACTGGTGCCTCAGCTCAGCCCTCGCCTTCCCTTCGGACCTAGGAGCCAGGCGTCCTTGCAGAGGGCTTAGGGGCTGGGGGTGTGCACACTGCCAAAGCCTCCCGCGGGGAGAGCTCTTTCCGAGGGAAAGGAAGCGCCCCAGGCTGCATTCCCAAGCTGGTGCTTCCCCGCCCAGACTAAGCGCCGCACGGAGGGAATCAGGGTCCCGGTGCCCCTGGCTTGGGGAGGCAGCTCCACAGCCAGAGTGTTGCTCCGTTTGTGCCCAGAAAGCGCCTGCCAGACCGGGCCTTCCCTGGAGCTGTCCTCCCGCCTAGAGGCAGGTGGATGTGCTGTGCGGGCTTCCCCTGTGCGTTTGGGCTCCCTAGCACAGCCGCAGCGCAGGGGAACCAGCCCATGATCAGTGAGCTCCGGGCAGTACTTTGGTCCCAGGTTTGGAGCCCAATGCCCGGAACGCGGGAGAGAAGAGGCTGGCTGCCGGCGGGTGCTTGCAAGCCTGTACTGGGAAGGACCGAGTGAGCTTCCACACCGGCGGAGCTCCAGCTCTGCGCCCAGGCGCGATAGCACAGAGCCCCGGCCGAGAGGCTGCTCTGTGCTGGGCGAGCCTCCCCAAGCCCTGCCCAGCTTCTAGCGTTCGCGCCCGGGAAGGAGCAGGCTGCGGGAGTGTGGGAGACGTGAGTGGTGCCTGACTGGTGCCTCAGCTCAGCCCTCGCCTTCCCTTCGGACCTAGGAGCCAGGCGTCCTTGCAGAGGGCTTAGGGGCTGGGGGTGTGCACACTGCCAAAGCCTCCCGCGGGGAGAGCTCTTTCCGAGGGAAAGGAAGCGCCCCAGGCTGCATTCCCAAGCTGGTGCTTCCCCGCCCAGACTAAGCGCCGCACGGAGGGAATCAGGGTCCCGGTGCCCCTGGCTTGGGGAGGCAGCTCCACAGCCAGAGTGTTGCTCCGTTTGTGCCCAGAAAGCGCCTGCCAGACCGGGCCTTCCCTGGAGCTGTCCTCCCGCCTAGAGGCAGGTGGATGTGCTGTGCGGGCTTCCCCTGTGCGTTTGGGCTCCCTAGCACAGCCGCAGCGCAGGGGAACCAGCCCATGATCAGTGAGCTCCGGGCAGTACTTTGGTCCCAGGTTTGGAGCCCAATGCCCGGAACGCGGGAGAGAAGAGGCTGGCTGCCGGCGGGTGCTTGCAAGCCTGTACTGGGAAGGACCGAGTGAGCTTCCACACCGGCGGAGCTCCAGCTCTGCGCCCAGGCGCGATAGCACAGAGCCCCGGCCGAGAGGCTGCTCTGTGCTGGGCGAGCCTCCCCAAGCCCTGCCCAGCTTCTAGCGTTCGCGCCCGGGAAGGAGCAGGCTGCGGGAGTGTGGGAGACGTGAGTGGTGCCTGACTGGTGCCTCAGCTCAGCCCTCGCCTTCCCTTCGGACCTAGGAGCCAGGCGTCCTTGCAGAGGGCTTAGGGGCTGGGGGTGTGCACACTGCCAAAGCCTCCCGCGGGGAGAGCTCTTTCCGAGGGAAAGGAAGCGCCCCAGGCTGCATTCCCAAGCTGGTGCTTCCCCGCCCAGACTAAGCGCCGCACGGAGGGAATCAGGGTCCCGGTGCCCCTGGCTTGGGGAGGCAGCTCCACAGCCAGAGTGTTGCTCCGTTTGTGCCCAGAAAGCGCCTGCCAGACCGGGCCTTCCCTGGAGCTGTCCTCCCGCCTAGAGGCAGGTGGATGTGCTGTGCGGGCTTCCCCTGTGCGTTTGGGCTCCCTAGCACAGCCGCAGCGCAGGGGAACCAGCCCATGATCAGTGAGCTCCGGGCAGTACTTTGGTCCCAGGTTTGGAGCCCAATGCCCGGAACGCGGGAGAGAAGAGGCTGGCTGCCGGCGGGTGCTTGCAAGCCTGTACTGGGAAGGACCGAGTGAGCTTCCACACCGGCGGAGCTCCAGCTCTGCGCCCAGGCGCGATAGCACAGAGCCCCGGCCGAGAGGCTGCTCTGTGCTGGGCGAGCCTCCCCAAGCCCTGCCCAGCTTCTAGCGTTCGCGCCCGGGAAGGAGCAGGCTGCGGGAGTGTGGGAGACGTGAGTGGTGCCTGACTGGTGCCTCAGCTCAGCCCTCGCCTTCCCTTCGGACCTAGGAGCCAGGCGTCCTTGCAGAGGGCTTAGGGGCTGGGGGTGTGCACACTGCCAAAGCCTCCCGCGGGGAGAGCTCTTTCCGAGGGAAAGGAAGCGCCCCAGGCTGCATTCCCAAGCTGGTGCTTCCCCGCCCAGACTAAGCGCCGCACGGAGGGAATCAGGGTCCCGGTGCCCCTGGCTTGGGGAGGCAGCTCCACAGCCAGAGTGTTGCTCCGTTTGTGCCCAGAAAGCGCCTGCCAGACCGGGCCTTCCCTGGAGCTGTCCTCCCGCCTAGAGGCAGGTGGATGTGCTGTGCGGGCTTCCCCTGTGCGTTTGGGCTCCCTAGCACAGCCGCAGCGCAGGGGAACCAGCCCATGATCAGTGAGCTCCGGGCAGTACTTTGGTCCCAGGTTTGGAGCCCAATGCCCGGAACGCGGGAGAGAAGAGGCTGGCTGCCGGCGGGTGCTTGCAAGCCTGTACTGGGAAGGACCGAGTGAGCTTCCACACCGGCGGAGCTCCAGCTCTGCGCCCAGGCGCGATAGCACAGAGCCCCGGCCGAGAGGCTGCTCTGTGCTGGGCGAGCCTCCCCAAGCCCTGCCCAGCTTCTAGCGTTCGCGCCCGGGAAGGAGCAGGCTGCGGGAGTGTGGGAGACGTGAGTGGTGCCTGACTGGTGCCTCAGCTCAGCCCTCGCCTTCCCTTCGGACCTAGGAGCCAGGCGTCCTTGCAGAGGGCTTAGGGGCTGGGGGTGTGCACACTGCCAAAGCCTCCCGCGGGGAGAGCTCTTTCCGAGGGAAAGGAAGCGCCCCAGGCTGCATTCCCAAGCTGGTGCTTCCCCGCCCAGACTAAGCGCCGCACGGAGGGAATCAGGGTCCCGGTGCCCCTGGCTTGGGGAGGCAGCTCCACAGCCAGAGTGTTGCTCCGTTTGTGCCCAGAAAGCGCCTGCCAGACCGGGCCTTCCCTGGAGCTGTCCTCCCGCCTAGAGGCAGGTGGATGTGCTGTGCGGGCTTCCCCTGTGCGTTTGGGCTCCCTAGCACAGCCGCAGCGCAGGGGAACCAGCCCATGATCAGTGAGCTCCGGGCAGTACTTTGGTCCCAGGTTTGGAGCCCAATGCCCGGAACGCGGGAGAGAAGAGGCTGGCTGCCGGCGGGTGCTTGCAAGCCTGTACTGGGAAGGACCGAGTGAGCTTCCACACCGGCGGAGCTCCAGCTCTGCGCCCAGGCGCGATAGCACAGAGCCCCGGCCGAGAGGCTGCTCTGTGCTGGGCGAGCCTCCCCAAGCCCTGCCCAGCTTCTAGCGTTCGCGCCCGGGAAGGAGCAGGCTGCGGGAGTGTGGGAGACGTGAGTGGTGCCTGACTGGTGCCTCAGCTCAGCCCTCGCCTTCCCTTCGGACCTAGGAGCCAGGCGTCCTTGCAGAGGGCTTAGGGGCTGGGGGTGTGCACACTGCCAAAGCCTCCCGCGGGGAGAGCTCTTTCCGAGGGAAAGGAAGCGCCCCAGGCTGCATTCCCAAGCTGGTGCTTCCCCGCCCAGACTAAGCGCCGCACGGAGGGAATCAGGGTCCCGGTGCCCCTGGCTTGGGGAGGCAGCTCCACAGCCAGAGTGTTGCTCCGTTTGTGCCCAGAAAGCGCCTGCCAGACCGGGCCTTCCCTGGAGCTGTCCTCCCGCCTAGAGGCAGGTGGATGTGCTGTGCGGGCTTCCCCTGTGCGTTTGGGCTCCCTAGCACAGCCGCAGCGCAGGGGAACCAGCCCATGATCAGTGAGCTCCGGGCAGTACTTTGGTCCCAGGTTTGGAGCCCAATGCCCGGAACGCGGGAGAGAAGAGGCTGGCTGCCGGCGGGTGCTTGCAAGCCTGTACTGGGAAGGACCGAGTGAGCTTCCACACCGGCGGAGCTCCAGCTCTGCGCCCAGGCGCGATAGCACAGAGCCCCGGCCGAGAGGCTGCTCTGTGCTGGGCGAGCCTCCCCAAGCCCTGCCCAGCTTCTAGCGTTCGCGCCCGGGAAGGAGCAGGCTGCGGGAGTGTGGGAGACGTGAGTGGTGCCTGACTGGTGCCTCAGCTCAGCCCTCGCCTTCCCTTCGGACCTAGGAGCCAGGCGTCCTTGCAGAGGGCTTAGGGGCTGGGGGTGTGCACACTGCCAAAGCCTCCCGCGGGGAGAGCTCTTTCCGAGGGAAAGGAAGCGCCCCAGGCTGCATTCCCAAGCTGGTGCTTCCCCGCCCAGACTAAGCGCCGCACGGAGGGAATCAGGGTCCCGGTGCCCCTGGCTTGGGGAGGCAGCTCCACAGCCAGAGTGTTGCTCCGTTTGTGCCCAGAAAGCGCCTGCCAGACCGGGCCTTCCCTGGAGCTGTCCTCCCGCCTAGAGGCAGGTGGATGTGCTGTGCGGGCTTCCCCTGTGCGTTTGGGCTCCCTAGCACAGCCGCAGCGCAGGGGAACCAGCCCATGATCAGTGAGCTCCGGGCAGTACTTTGGTCCCAGGTTTGGAGCCCAATGCCCGGAACGCGGGAGAGAAGAGGCTGGCTGCCGGCGGGTGCTTGCAAGCCTGTACTGGGAAGGACCGAGTGAGCTTCCACACCGGCGGAGCTCCAGCTCTGCGCCCAGGCGCGATAGCACAGAGCCCCGGCCGAGAGGCTGCTCTGTGCTGGGCGAGCCTCCCCAAGCCCTGCCCAGCTTCTAGCGTTCGCGCCCGGGAAGGAGCAGGCTGCGGGAGTGTGGGAGACGTGAGTGGTGCCTGACTGGTGCCTCAGCTCAGCCCTCGCCTTCCCTTCGGACCTAGGAGCCAGGCGTCCTTGCAGAGGGCTTAGGGGCTGGGGGTGTGCACACTGCCAAAGCCTCCCGCGGGGAGAGCTCTTTCCGAGGGAAAGGAAGCGCCCCAGGCTGCATTCCCAAGCTGGTGCTTCCCCGCCCAGACTAAGCGCCGCACGGAGGGAATCAGGGTCCCGGTGCCCCTGGCTTGGGGAGGCAGCTCCACAGCCAGAGTGTTGCTCCGTTTGTGCCCAGAAAGCGCCTGCCAGACCGGGCCTTCCCTGGAGCTGTCCTCCCGCCTAGAGGCAGGTGGATGTGCTGTGCGGGCTTCCCCTGTGCGTTTGGGCTCCCTAGCACAGCCGCAGCGCAGGGGAACCAGCCCATGATCAGTGAGCTCCGGGCAGTACTTTGGTCCCAGGTTTGGAGCCCAATGCCCGGAACGCGGGAGAGAAGAGGCTGGCTGCCGGCGGGTGCTTGCAAGCCTGTACTGGGAAGGACCGAGTGAGCTTCCACACCGGCGGAGCTCCAGCTCTGCGCCCAGGCGCGATAGCACAGAGCCCCGGCCGAGAGGCTGCTCTGTGCTGGGCGAGCCTCCCCAAGCCCTGCCCAGCTTCTAGCGTTCGCGCCCGGGAAGGAGCAGGCTGCGGGAGTGTGGGAGACGTGAGTGGTGCCTGACTGGTGCCTCAGCTCAGCCCTCGCCTTCCCTTCGGACCTAGGAGCCAGGCGTCCTTGCAGAGGGCTTAGGGGCTGGGGGTGTGCACACTGCCAAAGCCTCCCGCGGGGAGAGCTCTTTCCGAGGGAAAGGAAGCGCCCCAGGCTGCATTCCCAAGCTGGTGCTTCCCCGCCCAGACTAAGCGCCGCACGGAGGGAATCAGGGTCCCGGTGCCCCTGGCTTGGGGAGGCAGCTCCACAGCCAGAGTGTTGCTCCGTTTGTGCCCAGAAAGCGCCTGCCAGACCGGGCCTTCCCTGGAGCTGTCCTCCCGCCTAGAGGCAGGTGGATGTGCTGTGCGGGCTTCCCCTGTGCGTTTGGGCTCCCTAGCACAGCCGCAGCGCAGGGGAACCAGCCCATGATCAGTGAGCTCCGGGCAGTACTTTGGTCCCAGGTTTGGAGCCCAATGCCCGGAACGCGGGAGAGAAGAGGCTGGCTGCCGGCGGGTGCTTGCAAGCCTGTACTGGGAAGGACCGAGTGAGCTTCCACACCGGCGGAGCTCCAGCTCTGCGCCCAGGCGCGATAGCACAGAGCCCCGGCCGAGAGGCTGCTCTGTGCTGGGCGAGCCTCCCCAAGCCCTGCCCAGCTTCTAGCGTTCGCGCCCGGGAAGGAGCAGGCTGCGGGAGTGTGGGAGACGTGAGTGGTGCCTGACTGGTGCCTCAGCTCAGCCCTCGCCTTCCCTTCGGACCTAGGAGCCAGGCGTCCTTGCAGAGGGCTTAGGGGCTGGGGGTGTGCACACTGCCAAAGCCTCCCGCGGGGAGAGCTCTTTCCGAGGGAAAGGAAGCGCCCCAGGCTGCATTCCCAAGCTGGTGCTTCCCCGCCCAGACTAAGCGCCGCACGGAGGGAATCAGGGTCCCGGTGCCCCTGGCTTGGGGAGGCAGCTCCACAGCCAGAGTGTTGCTCCGTTTGTGCCCAGAAAGCGCCTGCCAGACCGGGCCTTCCCTGGAGCTGTCCTCCCGCCTAGAGGCAGGTGGATGTGCTGTGCGGGCTTCCCCTGTGCGTTTGGGCTCCCTAGCACAGCCGCAGCGCAGGGGAACCAGCCCATGATCAGTGAGCTCCGGGCAGTACTTTGGTCCCAGGTTTGGAGCCCAATGCCCGGAACGCGGGAGAGAAGAGGCTGGCTGCCGGCGGGTGCTTGCAAGCCTGTACTGGGAAGGACCGAGTGAGCTTCCACACCGGCGGAGCTCCAGCTCTGCGCCCAGGCGCGATAGCACAGAGCCCCGGCCGAGAGGCTGCTCTGTGCTGGGCGAGCCTCCCCAAGCCCTGCCCAGCTTCTAGCGTTCGCGCCCGGGAAGGAGCAGGCTGCGGGAGTGTGGGAGACGTGAGTGGTGCCTGACTGGTGCCTCAGCTCAGCCCTCGCCTTCCCTTCGGACCTAGGAGCCAGGCGTCCTTGCAGAGGGCTTAGGGGCTGGGGGTGTGCACACTGCCAAAGCCTCCCGCGGGGAGAGCTCTTTCCGAGGGAAAGGAAGCGCCCCAGGCTGCATTCCCAAGCTGGTGCTTCCCCGCCCAGACTAAGCGCCGCACGGAGGGAATCAGGGTCCCGGTGCCCCTGGCTTGGGGAGGCAGCTCCACAGCCAGAGTGTTGCTCCGTTTGTGCCCAGAAAGCGCCTGCCAGACCGGGCCTTCCCTGGAGCTGTCCTCCCGCCTAGAGGCAGGTGGATGTGCTGTGCGGGCTTCCCCTGTGCGTTTGGGCTCCCTAGCACAGCCGCAGCGCAGGGGAACCAGCCCATGATCAGTGAGCTCCGGGCAGTACTTTGGTCCCAGGTTTGGAGCCCAATGCCCGGAACGCGGGAGAGAAGAGGCTGGCTGCCGGCGGGTGCTTGCAAGCCTGTACTGGGAAGGACCGAGTGAGCTTCCACACCGGCGGAGCTCCAGCTCTGCGCCCAGGCGCGATAGCACAGAGCCCCGGCCGAGAGGCTGCTCTGTGCTGGGCGAGCCTCCCCAAGCCCTGCCCAGCTTCTAGCGTTCGCGCCCGGGAAGGAGCAGGCTGCGGGAGTGTGGGAGACGTGAGTGGTGCCTGACTGGTGCCTCAGCTCAGCCCTCGCCTTCCCTTCGGACCTAGGAGCCAGGCGTCCTTGCAGAGGGCTTAGGGGCTGGGGGTGTGCACACTGCCAAAGCCTCCCGCGGGGAGAGCTCTTTCCGAGGGAAAGGAAGCGCCCCAGGCTGCATTCCCAAGCTGGTGCTTCCCCGCCCAGACTAAGCGCCGCACGGAGGGAATCAGGGTCCCGGTGCCCCTGGCTTGGGGAGGCAGCTCCACAGCCAGAGTGTTGCTCCGTTTGTGCCCAGAAAGCGCCTGCCAGACCGGGCCTTCCCTGGAGCTGTCCTCCCGCCTAGAGGCAGGTGGATGTGCTGTGCGGGCTTCCCCTGTGCGTTTGGGCTCCCTAGCACAGCCGCAGCGCAGGGGAACCAGCCCATGATCAGTGAGCTCCGGGCAGTACTTTGGTCCCAGGTTTGGAGCCCAATGCCCGGAACGCGGGAGAGAAGAGGCTGGCTGCCGGCGGGTGCTTGCAAGCCTGTACTGGGAAGGACCGAGTGAGCTTCCACACCGGCGGAGCTCCAGCTCTGCGCCCAGGCGCGATAGCACAGAGCCCCGGCCGAGAGGCTGCTCTGTGCTGGGCGAGCCTCCCCAAGCCCTGCCCAGCTTCTAGCGTTCGCGCCCGGGAAGGAGCAGGCTGCGGGAGTGTGGGAGACGTGAGTGGTGCCTGACTGGTGCCTCAGCTCAGCCCTCGCCTTCCCTTCGGACCTAGGAGCCAGGCGTCCTTGCAGAGGGCTTAGGGGCTGGGGGTGTGCACACTGCCAAAGCCTCCCGCGGGGAGAGCTCTTTCCGAGGGAAAGGAAGCGCCCCAGGCTGCATTCCCAAGCTGGTGCTTCCCCGCCCAGACTAAGCGCCGCACGGAGGGAATCAGGGTCCCGGTGCCCCTGGCTTGGGGAGGCAGCTCCACAGCCAGAGTGTTGCTCCGTTTGTGCCCAGAAAGCGCCTGCCAGACCGGGCCTTCCCTGGAGCTGTCCTCCCGCCTAGAGGCAGGTGGATGTGCTGTGCGGGCTTCCCCTGTGCGTTTGGGCTCCCTAGCACAGCCGCAGCGCAGGGGAACCAGCCCATGATCAGTGAGCTCCGGGCAGTACTTTGGTCCCAGGTTTGGAGCCCAATGCCCGGAACGCGGGAGAGAAGAGGCTGGCTGCCGGCGGGTGCTTGCAAGCCTGTACTGGGAAGGACCGAGTGAGCTTCCACACCGGCGGAGCTCCAGCTCTGCGCCCAGGCGCGATAGCACAGAGCCCCGGCCGAGAGGCTGCTCTGTGCTGGGCGAGCCTCCCCAAGCCCTGCCCAGCTTCTAGCGTTCGCGCCCGGGAAGGAGCAGGCTGCGGGAGTGTGGGAGACGTGAGTGGTGCCTGACTGGTGCCTCAGCTCAGCCCTCGCCTTCCCTTCGGACCTAGGAGCCAGGCGTCCTTGCAGAGGGCTTAGGGGCTGGGGGTGTGCACACTGCCAAAGCCTCCCGCGGGGAGAGCTCTTTCCGAGGGAAAGGAAGCGCCCCAGGCTGCATTCCCAAGCTGGTGCTTCCCCGCCCAGACTAAGCGCCGCACGGAGGGAATCAGGGTCCCGGTGCCCCTGGCTTGGGGAGGCAGCTCCACAGCCAGAGTGTTGCTCCGTTTGTGCCCAGAAAGCGCCTGCCAGACCGGGCCTTCCCTGGAGCTGTCCTCCCGCCTAGAGGCAGGTGGATGTGCTGTGCGGGCTTCCCCTGTGCGTTTGGGCTCCCTAGCACAGCCGCAGCGCAGGGGAACCAGCCCATGATCAGTGAGCTCCGGGCAGTACTTTGGTCCCAGGTTTGGAGCCCAATGCCCGGAACGCGGGAGAGAAGAGGCTGGCTGCCGGCGGGTGCTTGCAAGCCTGTACTGGGAAGGACCGAGTGAGCTTCCACACCGGCGGAGCTCCAGCTCTGCGCCCAGGCGCGATAGCACAGAGCCCCGGCCGAGAGGCTGCTCTGTGCTGGGCGAGCCTCCCCAAGCCCTGCCCAGCTTCTAGCGTTCGCGCCCGGGAAGGAGCAGGCTGCGGGAGTGTGGGAGACGTGAGTGGTGCCTGACTGGTGCCTCAGCTCAGCCCTCGCCTTCCCTTCGGACCTAGGAGCCAGGCGTCCTTGCAGAGGGCTTAGGGGCTGGGGGTGTGCACACTGCCAAAGCCTCCCGCGGGGAGAGCTCTTTCCGAGGGAAAGGAAGCGCCCCAGGCTGCATTCCCAAGCTGGTGCTTCCCCGCCCAGACTAAGCGCCGCACGGAGGGAATCAGGGTCCCGGTGCCCCTGGCTTGGGGAGGCAGCTCCACAGCCAGAGTGTTGCTCCGTTTGTGCCCAGAAAGCGCCTGCCAGACCGGGCCTTCCCTGGAGCTGTCCTCCCGCCTAGAGGCAGGTGGATGTGCTGTGCGGGCTTCCCCTGTGCGTTTGGGCTCCCTAGCACAGCCGCAGCGCAGGGGAACCAGCCCATGATCAGTGAGCTCCGGGCAGTACTTTGGTCCCAGGTTTGGAGCCCAATGCCCGGAACGCGGGAGAGAAGAGGCTGGCTGCCGGCGGGTGCTTGCAAGCCTGTACTGGGAAGGACCGAGTGAGCTTCCACACCGGCGGAGCTCCAGCTCTGCGCCCAGGCGCGATAGCACAGAGCCCCGGCCGAGAGGCTGCTCTGTGCTGGGCGAGCCTCCCCAAGCCCTGCCCAGCTTCTAGCGTTCGCGCCCGGGAAGGAGCAGGCTGCGGGAGTGTGGGAGACGTGAGTGGTGCCTGACTGGTGCCTCAGCTCAGCCCTCGCCTTCCCTTCGGACCTAGGAGCCAGGCGTCCTTGCAGAGGGCTTAGGGGCTGGGGGTGTGCACACTGCCAAAGCCTCCCGCGGGGAGAGCTCTTTCCGAGGGAAAGGAAGCGCCCCAGGCTGCATTCCCAAGCTGGTGCTTCCCCGCCCAGACTAAGCGCCGCACGGAGGGAATCAGGGTCCCGGTGCCCCTGGCTTGGGGAGGCAGCTCCACAGCCAGAGTGTTGCTCCGTTTGTGCCCAGAAAGCGCCTGCCAGACCGGGCCTTCCCTGGAGCTGTCCTCCCGCCTAGAGGCAGGTGGATGTGCTGTGCGGGCTTCCCCTGTGCGTTTGGGCTCCCTAGCACAGCCGCAGCGCAGGGGAACCAGCCCATGATCAGTGAGCTCCGGGCAGTACTTTGGTCCCAGGTTTGGAGCCCAATGCCCGGAACGCGGGAGAGAAGAGGCTGGCTGCCGGCGGGTGCTTGCAAGCCTGTACTGGGAAGGACCGAGTGAGCTTCCACACCGGCGGAGCTCCAGCTCTGCGCCCAGGCGCGATAGCACAGAGCCCCGGCCGAGAGGCTGCTCTGTGCTGGGCGAGCCTCCCCAAGCCCTGCCCAGCTTCTAGCGTTCGCGCCCGGGAAGGAGCAGGCTGCGGGAGTGTGGGAGACGTGAGTGGTGCCTGACTGGTGCCTCAGCTCAGCCCTCGCCTTCCCTTCGGACCTAGGAGCCAGGCGTCCTTGCAGAGGGCTTAGGGGCTGGGGGTGTGCACACTGCCAAAGCCTCCCGCGGGGAGAGCTCTTTCCGAGGGAAAGGAAGCGCCCCAGGCTGCATTCCCAAGCTGGTGCTTCCCCGCCCAGACTAAGCGCCGCACGGAGGGAATCAGGGTCCCGGTGCCCCTGGCTTGGGGAGGCAGCTCCACAGCCAGAGTGTTGCTCCGTTTGTGCCCAGAAAGCGCCTGCCAGACCGGGCCTTCCCTGGAGCTGTCCTCCCGCCTAGAGGCAGGTGGATGTGCTGTGCGGGCTTCCCCTGTGCGTTTGGGCTCCCTAGCACAGCCGCAGCGCAGGGGAACCAGCCCATGATCAGTGAGCTCCGGGCAGTACTTTGGTCCCAGGTTTGGAGCCCAATGCCCGGAACGCGGGAGAGAAGAGGCTGGCTGCCGGCGGGTGCTTGCAAGCCTGTACTGGGAAGGACCGAGTGAGCTTCCACACCGGCGGAGCTCCAGCTCTGCGCCCAGGCGCGATAGCACAGAGCCCCGGCCGAGAGGCTGCTCTGTGCTGGGCGAGCCTCCCCAAGCCCTGCCCAGCTTCTAGCGTTCGCGCCCGGGAAGGAGCAGGCTGCGGGAGTGTGGGAGACGTGAGTGGTGCCTGACTGGTGCCTCAGCTCAGCCCTCGCCTTCCCTTCGGACCTAGGAGCCAGGCGTCCTTGCAGAGGGCTTAGGGGCTGGGGGTGTGCACACTGCCAAAGCCTCCCGCGGGGAGAGCTCTTTCCGAGGGAAAGGAAGCGCCCCAGGCTGCATTCCCAAGCTGGTGCTTCCCCGCCCAGACTAAGCGCCGCACGGAGGGAATCAGGGTCCCGGTGCCCCTGGCTTGGGGAGGCAGCTCCACAGCCAGAGTGTTGCTCCGTTTGTGCCCAGAAAGCGCCTGCCAGACCGGGCCTTCCCTGGAGCTGTCCTCCCGCCTAGAGGCAGGTGGATGTGCTGTGCGGGCTTCCCCTGTGCGTTTGGGCTCCCTAGCACAGCCGCAGCGCAGGGGAACCAGCCCATGATCAGTGAGCTCCGGGCAGTACTTTGGTCCCAGGTTTGGAGCCCAATGCCCGGAACGCGGGAGAGAAGAGGCTGGCTGCCGGCGGGTGCTTGCAAGCCTGTACTGGGAAGGACCGAGTGAGCTTCCACACCGGCGGAGCTCCAGCTCTGCGCCCAGGCGCGATAGCACAGAGCCCCGGCCGAGAGGCTGCTCTGTGCTGGGCGAGCCTCCCCAAGCCCTGCCCAGCTTCTAGCGTTCGCGCCCGGGAAGGAGCAGGCTGCGGGAGTGTGGGAGACGTGAGTGGTGCCTGACTGGTGCCTCAGCTCAGCTCTCGCCTTCCCTTCGGACCTAGGAGCCAGGCGTCCTTGCAGAGGGCTTAGGGGCTGGGGGTGTGCACACTGCCAAAGCCTCCCGCGGGGAGAGCTCTTTCCGAGGGAAAGGAAGCGCCCCAGGCTGCATTCCCAAGCTGGTGCTTCCCCGCCCAGACTAAGCGCCGCACGGAGGGAATCAGGGTCCCGGTGCCCCTGGCTTGGGGAGGCAGCTCCACAGCCAGAGTGTTGCTCCGTTTGTGCCCAGAAAGCGCCTGCCAGACCGGGCCTTCCCTGGAGCTGTCCTCCCGCCTAGAGGCAGGTGGATGTGCTGTGCGGGCTTCCCCTGTGCGTTTGGGCTCCCTAGCACAGCCGCAGCGCAGGGGAACCAGCCCATGATCAGTGAGCTCCGGGCAGTACTTTGGTCCCAGGTTTGGAGCCCAATGCCCGGAACGCGGGAGAGAAGAGGCTGGCTGCCGGCGGGTGCTTGCAAGCCTGTACTGGGAAGGACCGAGTGAGCTTCCACACCGGCGGAGCTCCAGCTCTGCGCCCAGGCGCGATAGCACAGAGCCCCGGCCGAGAGGCTGCTCTGTGCTGGGCGAGCCTCCCCAAGCCCTGCCCAGCTTCTAGCGTTCGCGCCCGGGAAGGAGCAGGCTGCGGGAGTGTGGGAGACGTGAGTGGTGCCTGACTGGTGCCTCAGCTCAGCCCTCGCCTTCCCTTCGGACCTAGGAGCCAGGCGTCCTTGCAGAGGGCTTAGGGGCTGGGGGTGTGCACACTGCCAAAGCCTCCCGCGGGGAGAGCTCTTTCCGAGGGAAAGGAAGCGCCCCAGGCTGCATTCCCAAGCTGGTGCTTCCCCGCCCAGACTAAGCGCCGCACGGAGGGAATCAGGGTCCCGGTGCCCCTGGCTTGGGGAGGCAGCTCCACAGCCAGAGTGTTGCTCCGTTTGTGCCCAGAAAGCGCCTGCCAGACCGGGCCTTCCCTGGAGCTGTCCTCCCGCCTAGAGGCAGGTGGATGTGCTGTGCGGGCTTCCCCTGTGCGTTTGGGCTCCCTAGCACAGCCGCAGCGCAGGGGAACCAGCCCATGATCAGTGAGCTCCGGGCAGTACTTTGGTCCCAGGTTTGGAGCCCAATGCCCGGAACGCGGGAGAGAAGAGGCTGGCTGCCGGCGGGTGCTTGCAAGCCTGTACTGGGAAGGACCGAGTGAGCTTCCACACCGGCGGAGCTCCAGCTCTGCGCCCAGGCGCGATAGCACAGAGCCCCGGCCGAGAGGCTGCTCTGTGCTGGGCGAGCCTCCCCAAGCCCTGCCCAGCTTCTAGCGTTCGCGCCCGGGAAGGAGCAGGCTGCGGGAGTGTGGGAGACGTGAGTGGTGCCTGACTGGTGCCTCAGCTCAGCCCTCGCCTTCCCTTCGGACCTAGGAGCCAGGCGTCCTTGCAGAGGGCTTAGGGGCTGGGGGTGTGCACACTGCCAAAGCCTCCCGCGGGGAGAGCTCTTTCCGAGGGAAAGGAAGCGCCCCAGGCTGCATTCCCAAGCTGGTGCTTCCCCGCCCAGACTAAGCGCCGCACGGAGGGAATCAGGGTCCCGGTGCCCCTGGCTTGGGGAGGCAGCTCCACAGCCAGAGTGTTGCTCCGTTTGTGCCCAGAAAGCGCCTGCCAGACCGGGCCTTCCCTGGAGCTGTCCTCCCGCCTAGAGGCAGGTGGATGTGCTGTGCGGGCTTCCCCTGTGCGTTTGGGCTCCCTAGCACAGCCGCAGCGCAGGGGAACCAGCCCATGATCAGTGAGCTCCGGGCAGTACTTTGGTCCCAGGTTTGGAGCCCAATGCCCGGAACGCGGGAGAGAAGAGGCTGGCTGCCGGCGGGTGCTTGCAAGCCTGTACTGGGAAGGACCGAGTGAGCTTCCACACCGGCGGAGCTCCAGCTCTGCGCCCAGGCGCGATAGCACAGAGCCCCGGCCGAGAGGCTGCTCTGTGCTGGGCGAGCCTCCCCAAGCCCTGCCCAGCTTCTAGCGTTCGCGCCCGGGAAGGAGCAGGCTGCGGGAGTGTGGGAGACGTGAGTGGTGCCTGACTGGTGCCTCAGCTCAGCCCTCGCCTTCCCTTCGGACCTAGGAGCCAGGCGTCCTTGCAGAGGGCTTAGGGGCTGGGGGTGTGCACACTGCCAAAGCCTCCCGCGGGGAGAGCTCTTTCCGAGGGAAAGGAAGCGCCCCAGGCTGCATTCCCAAGCTGGTGCTTCCCCGCCCAGACTAAGCGCCGCACGGAGGGAATCAGGGTCCCGGTGCCCCTGGCTTGGGGAGGCAGCTCCACAGCCAGAGTGTTGCTCCGTTTGTGCCCAGAAAGCGCCTGCCAGACCGGGCCTTCCCTGGAGCTGTCCTCCCGCCTAGAGGCAGGTGGATGTGCTGTGCGGGCTTCCCCTGTGCGTTTGGGCTCCCTAGCACAGCCGCAGCGCAGGGGAACCAGCCCATGATCAGTGAGCTCCGGGCAGTACTTTGGTCCCAGGTTTGGAGCCCAATGCCCGGAACGCGGGAGAGAAGAGGCTGGCTGCCGGCGGGTGCTTGCAAGCCTGTACTGGGAAGGACCGAGTGAGCTTCCACACCGGCGGAGCTCCAGCTCTGCGCCCAGGCGCGATAGCACAGAGCCCCGGCCGAGAGGCTGCTCTGTGCTGGGCGAGCCTCCCCAAGCCCTGCCCAGCTTCTAGCGTTCGCGCCCGGGAAGGAGCAGGCTGCGGGAGTGTGGGAGACGTGAGTGGTGCCTGACTGGTGCCTCAGCTCAGCCCTCGCCTTCCCTTCGGACCTAGGAGCCAGGCGTCCTTGCAGAGGGCTTAGGGGCTGGGGGTGTGCACACTGCCAAAGCCTCCCGCGGGGAGAGCTCTTTCCGAGGGAAAGGAAGCGCCCCAGGCTGCATTCCCAAGCTGGTGCTTCCCCGCCCAGACTAAGCGCCGCACGGAGGGAATCAGGGTCCCGGTGCCCCTGGCTTGGGGAGGCAGCTCCACAGCCAGAGTGTTGCTCCGTTTGTGCCCAGAAAGCGCCTGCCAGACCGGGCCTTCCCTGGAGCTGTCCTCCCGCCTAGAGGCAGGTGGATGTGCTGTGCGGGCTTCCCCTGTGCGTTTGGGCTCCCTAGCACAGCCGCAGCGCAGGGGAACCAGCCCATGATCAGTGAGCTCCGGGCAGTACTTTGGTCCCAGGTTTGGAGCCCAATGCCCGGAACGCGGGAGAGAAGAGGCTGGCTGCCGGCGGGTGCTTGCAAGCCTGTACTGGGAAGGACCGAGTGAGCTTCCACACCGGCGGAGCTCCAGCTCTGCGCCCAGGCGCGATAGCACAGAGCCCCGGCCGAGAGGCTGCTCTGTGCTGGGCGAGCCTCCCCAAGCCCTGCCCAGCTTCTAGCGTTCGCGCCCGGGAAGGAGCAGGCTGCGGGAGTGTGGGAGACGTGAGTGGTGCCTGACTGGTGCCTCAGCTCAGCCCTCGCCTTCCCTTCGGACCTAGGAGCCAGGCGTCCTTGCAGAGGGCTTAGGGGCTGGGGGTGTGCACACTGCCAAAGCCTCCCGCGGGGAGAGCTCTTTCCGAGGGAAAGGAAGCGCCCCAGGCTGCATTCCCAAGCTGGTGCTTCCCCGCCCAGACTAAGCGCCGCACGGAGGGAATCAGGGTCCCGGTGCCCCTGGCTTGGGGAGGCAGCTCCACAGCCAGAGTGTTGCTCCGTTTGTGCCCAGAAAGCGCCTGCCAGACCGGGCCTTCCCTGGAGCTGTCCTCCCGCCTAGAGGCAGGTGGATGTGCTGTGCGGGCTTCCCCTGTGCGTTTGGGCTCCCTAGCACAGCCGCAGCGCAGGGGAACCAGCCCATGATCAGTGAGCTCCGGGCAGTACTTTGGTCCCAGGTTTGGAGCCCAATGCCCGGAACGCGGGAGAGAAGAGGCTGGCTGCCGGCGGGTGCTTGCAAGCCTGTACTGGGAAGGACCGAGTGAGCTTCCACACCGGCGGAGCTCCAGCTCTGCGCCCAGGCGCGATAGCACAGAGCCCCGGCCGAGAGGCTGCTCTGTGCTGGGCGAGCCTCCCCAAGCCCTGCCCAGCTTCTAGCGTTCGCGCCCGGGAAGGAGCAGGCTGCGGGAGTGTGGGAGACGTGAGTGGTGCCTGACTGGTGCCTCAGCTCAGCCCTCGCCTTCCCTTCGGACCTAGGAGCCAGGCGTCCTTGCAGAGGGCTTAGGGGCTGGGGGTGTGCACACTGCCAAAGCCTCCCGCGGGGAGAGCTCTTTCCGAGGGAAAGGAAGCGCCCCAGGCTGCATTCCCAAGCTGGTGCTTCCCCGCCCAGACTAAGCGCCGCACGGAGGGAATCAGGGTCCCGGTGCCCCTGGCTTGGGGAGGCAGCTCCACAGCCAGAGTGTTGCTCCGTTTGTGCCCAGAAAGCGCCTGCCAGACCGGGCCTTCCCTGGAGCTGTCCTCCCGCCTAGAGGCAGGTGGATGTGCTGTGCGGGCTTCCCCTGTGCGTTTGGGCTCCCTAGCACAGCCGCAGCGCAGGGGAACCAGCCCATGATCAGTGAGCTCCGGGCAGTACTTTGGTCCCAGGTTTGGAGCCCAATGCCCGGAACGCGGGAGAGAAGAGGCTGGCTGCCGGCGGGTGCTTGCAAGCCTGTACTGGGAAGGACCGAGTGAGCTTCCACACCGGCGGAGCTCCAGCTCTGCGCCCAGGCGCGATAGCACAGAGCCCCGGCCGAGAGGCTGCTCTGTGCTGGGCGAGCCTCCCCAAGCCCTGCCCAGCTTCTAGCGTTCGCGCCCGGGAAGGAGCAGGCTGCGGGAGTGTGGGAGACGTGAGTGGTGCCTGACTGGTGCCTCAGCTCAGCCCTCGCCTTCCCTTCGGACCTAGGAGCCAGGCGTCCTTGCAGAGGGCTTAGGGGCTGGGGGTGTGCACACTGCCAAAGCCTCCCGCGGGGAGAGCTCTTTCCGAGGGAAAGGAAGCGCCCCAGGCTGCATTCCCAAGCTGGTGCTTCCCCGCCCAGACTAAGCGCCGCACGGAGGGAATCAGGGTCCCGGTGCCCCTGGCTTGGGGAGGCAGCTCCACAGCCAGAGTGTTGCTCCGTTTGTGCCCAGAAAGCGCCTGCCAGACCGGGCCTTCCCTGGAGCTGTCCTCCCGCCTAGAGGCAGGTGGATGTGCTGTGCGGGCTTCCCCTGTGCGTTTGGGCTCCCTAGCACAGCCGCAGCGCAGGGGAACCAGCCCATGATCAGTGAGCTCCGGGCAGTACTTTGGTCCCAGGTTTGGAGCCCAATGCCCGGAACGCGGGAGAGAAGAGGCTGGCTGCCGGCGGGTGCTTGCAAGCCTGTACTGGGAAGGACCGAGTGAGCTTCCACACCGGCGGAGCTCCAGCTCTGCGCCCAGGCGCGATAGCACAGAGCCCCGGCCGAGAGGCTGCTCTGTGCTGGGCGAGCCTCCCCAAGCCCTGCCCAGCTTCTAGCGTTCGCGCCCGGGAAGGAGCAGGCTGCGGGAGTGTGGGAGACGTGAGTGGTGCCTGACTGGTGCCTCAGCTCAGCCCTCGCCTTCCCTTCGGACCTAGGAGCCAGGCGTCCTTGCAGAGGGCTTAGGGGCTGGGGGTGTGCACACTGCCAAAGCCTCCCGCGGGGAGAGCTCTTTCCGAGGGAAAGGAAGCGCCCCAGGCTGCATTCCCAAGCTGGTGCTTCCCCGCCCAGACTAAGCGCCGCACGGAGGGAATCAGGGTCCCGGTGCCCCTGGCTTGGGGAGGCAGCTCCACAGCCAGAGTGTTGCTCCGTTTGTGCCCAGAAAGCGCCTGCCAGACCGGGCCTTCCCTGGAGCTGTCCTCCCGCCTAGAGGCAGGTGGATGTGCTGTGCGGGCTTCCCCTGTGCGTTTGGGCTCCCTAGCACAGCCGCAGCGCAGGGGAACCAGCCCATGATCAGTGAGCTCCGGGCAGTACTTTGGTCCCAGGTTTGGAGCCCAATGCCCGGAACGCGGGAGAGAAGAGGCTGGCTGCCGGCGGGTGCTTGCAAGCCTGTACTGGGAAGGACCGAGTGAGCTTCCACACCGGCGGAGCTCCAGCTCTGCGCCCAGGCGCGATAGCACAGAGCCCCGGCCGAGAGGCTGCTCTGTGCTGGGCGAGCCTCCCCAAGCCCTGCCCAGCTTCTAGCGTTCGCGCCCGGGAAGGAGCAGGCTGCGGGAGTGTGGGAGACGTGAGTGGTGCCTGACTGGTGCCTCAGCTCAGCCCTCGCCTTCCCTTCGGACCTAGGAGCCAGGCGTCCTTGCAGAGGGCTTAGGGGCTGGGGGTGTGCACACTGCCAAAGCCTCCCGCGGGGAGAGCTCTTTCCGAGGGAAAGGAAGCGCCCCAGGCTGCATTCCCAAGCTGGTGCTTCCCCGCCCAGACTAAGCGCCGCACGGAGGGAATCAGGGTCCCGGTGCCCCTGGCTTGGGGAGGCAGCTCCACAGCCAGAGTGTTGCTCCGTTTGTGCCCAGAAAGCGCCTGCCAGACCGGGCCTTCCCTGGAGCTGTCCTCCCGCCTAGAGGCAGGTGGATGTGCTGTGCGGGCTTCCCCTGTGCGTTTGGGCTCCCTAGCACAGCCGCAGCGCAGGGGAACCAGCCCATGATCAGTGAGCTCCGGGCAGTACTTTGGTCCCAGGTTTGGAGCCCAATGCCCGGAACGCGGGAGAGAAGAGGCTGGCTGCCGGCGGGTGCTTGCAAGCCTGTACTGGGAAGGACCGAGTGAGCTTCCACACCGGCGGAGCTCCAGCTCTGCGCCCAGGCGCGATAGCACAGAGCCCCGGCCGAGAGGCTGCTCTGTGCTGGGCGAGCCTCCCCAAGCCCTGCCCAGCTTCTAGCGTTCGCGCCCGGGAAGGAGCAGGCTGCGGGAGTGTGGGAGACGTGAGTGGTGCCTGACTGGTGCCTCAGCTCAGCCCTCGCCTTCCCTTCGGACCTAGGAGCCAGGCGTCCTTGCAGAGGGCTTAGGGGCTGGGGGTGTGCACACTGCCAAAGCCTCCCGCGGGGAGAGCTCTTTCCGAGGGAAAGGAAGCGCCCCAGGCTGCATTCCCAAGCTGGTGCTTCCCCGCCCAGACTAAGCGCCGCACGGAGGGAATCAGGGTCCCGGTGCCCCTGGCTTGGGGAGGCAGCTCCACAGCCAGAGTGTTGCTCCGTTTGTGCCCAGAAAGCGCCTGCCAGACCGGGCCTTCCCTGGAGCTGTCCTCCCGCCTAGAGGCAGGTGGATGTGCTGTGCGGGCTTCCCCTGTGCGTTTGGGCTCCCTAGCACAGCCGCAGCGCAGGGGAACCAGCCCATGATCAGTGAGCTCCGGGCAGTACTTTGGTCCCAGGTTTGGAGCCCAATGCCCGGAACGCGGGAGAGAAGAGGCTGGCTGCCGGCGGGTGCTTGCAAGCCTGTACTGGGAAGGACCGAGTGAGCTTCCACACCGGCGGAGCTCCAGCTCTGCGCCCAGGCGCGATAGCACAGAGCCCCGGCCGAGAGGCTGCTCTGTGCTGGGCGAGCCTCCCCAAGCCCTGCCCAGCTTCTAGCGTTCGCGCCCGGGAAGGAGCAGGCTGCGGGAGTGTGGGAGACGTGAGTGGTGCCTGACTGGTGCCTCAGCTCAGCCCTCGCCTTCCCTTCGGACCTAGGAGCCAGGCGTCCTTGCAGAGGGCTTAGGGGCTGGGGGTGTGCACACTGCCAAAGCCTCCCGCGGGGAGAGCTCTTTCCGAGGGAAAGGAAGCGCCCCAGGCTGCATTCCCAAGCTGGTGCTTCCCCGCCCAGACTAAGCGCCGCACGGAGGGAATCAGGGTCCCGGTGCCCCTGGCTTGGGGAGGCAGCTCCACAGCCAGAGTGTTGCTCCGTTTGTGCCCAGAAAGCGCCTGCCAGACCGGGCCTTCCCTGGAGCTGTCCTCCCGCCTAGAGGCAGGTGGATGTGCTGTGCGGGCTTCCCCTGTGCGTTTGGGCTCCCTAGCACAGCCGCAGCGCAGGGGAACCAGCCCATGATCAGTGAGCTCCGGGCAGTACTTTGGTCCCAGGTTTGGAGCCCAATGCCCGGAACGCGGGAGAGAAGAGGCTGGCTGCCGGCGGGTGCTTGCAAGCCTGTACTGGGAAGGACCGAGTGAGCTTCCACACCGGCGGAGCTCCAGCTCTGCGCCCAGGCGCGATAGCACAGAGCCCCGGCCGAGAGGCTGCTCTGTGCTGGGCGAGCCTCCCCAAGCCCTGCCCAGCTTCTAGCGTTCGCGCCCGGGAAGGAGCAGGCTGCGGGAGTGTGGGAGACGTGAGTGGTGCCTGACTGGTGCCTCAGCTCAGCCCTCGCCTTCCCTTCGGACCTAGGAGCCAGGCGTCCTTGCAGAGGGCTTAGGGGCTGGGGGTGTGCACACTGCCAAAGCCTCCCGCGGGGAGAGCTCTTTCCGAGGGAAAGGAAGCGCCCCAGGCTGCATTCCCAAGCTGGTGCTTCCCCGCCCAGACTAAGCGCCGCACGGAGGGAATCAGGGTCCCGGTGCCCCTGGCTTGGGGAGGCAGCTCCACAGCCAGAGTGTTGCTCCGTTTGTGCCCAGAAAGCGCCTGCCAGACCGGGCCTTCCCTGGAGCTGTCCTCCCGCCTAGAGGCAGGTGGATGTGCTGTGCGGGCTTCCCCTGTGCGTTTGGGCTCCCTAGCACAGCCGCAGCGCAGGGGAACCAGCCCATGATCAGTGAGCTCCGGGCAGTACTTTGGTCCCAGGTTTGGAGCCCAATGCCCGGAACGCGGGAGAGAAGAGGCTGGCTGCCGGCGGGTGCTTGCAAGCCTGTACTGGGAAGGACCGAGTGAGCTTCCACACCGGCGGAGCTCCAGCTCTGCGCCCAGGCGCGATAGCACAGAGCCCCGGCCGAGAGGCTGCTCTGTGCTGGGCGAGCCTCCCCAAGCCCTGCCCAGCTTCTAGCGTTCGCGCCCGGGAAGGAGCAGGCTGCGGGAGTGTGGGAGACGTGAGTGGTGCCTGACTGGTGCCTCAGCTCAGCCCTCGCCTTCCCTTCGGACCTAGGAGCCAGGCGTCCTTGCAGAGGGCTTAGGGGCTGGGGGTGTGCACACTGCCAAAGCCTCCCGCGGGGAGAGCTCTTTCCGAGGGAAAGGAAGCGCCCCAGGCTGCATTCCCAAGCTGGTGCTTCCCCGCCCAGACTAAGCGCCGCACGGAGGGAATCAGGGTCCCGGTGCCCCTGGCTTGGGGAGGCAGCTCCACAGCCAGAGTGTTGCTCCGTTTGTGCCCAGAAAGCGCCTGCCAGACCGGGCCTTCCCTGGAGCTGTCCTCCCGCCTAGAGGCAGGTGGATGTGCTGTGCGGGCTTCCCCTGTGCGTTTGGGCTCCCTAGCACAGCCGCAGCGCAGGGGAACCAGCCCATGATCAGTGAGCTCCGGGCAGTACTTTGGTCCCAGGTTTGGAGCCCAATGCCCGGAACGCGGGAGAGAAGAGGCTGGCTGCCGGCGGGTGCTTGCAAGCCTGTACTGGGAAGGACCGAGTGAGCTTCCACACCGGCGGAGCTCCAGCTCTGCGCCCAGGCGCGATAGCACAGAGCCCCGGCCGAGAGGCTGCTCTGTGCTGGGCGAGCCTCCCCAAGCCCTGCCCAGCTTCTAGCGTTCGCGCCCGGGAAGGAGCAGGCTGCGGGAGTGTGGGAGACGTGAGTGGTGCCTGACTGGTGCCTCAGCTCAGCCCTCGCCTTCCCTTCGGACCTAGGAGCCAGGCGTCCTTGCAGAGGGCTTAGGGGCTGGGGGTGTGCACACTGCCAAAGCCTCCCGCGGGGAGAGCTCTGTCCGAGGGAAAGGAAGCGCCCCAGGCTGCATTCCCAAGCTGGTGCTTCCCCGCCCAGACTAAGCGCCGCACGGGGGGAATCAGGGTCCCGGTGCCCCTGGCTTGGGGAGGCAGCTCCACAGCCAGAGTGTTGCTCCGTTTGTGCCCAGAAAGCGCCTGCCAGACCGGGCCTTCCCTGGAGCTGTCCTCCCGCCTAGAGGCAGGTGGATGTGCTGTGCGGGCTTCCCCTGTGCGTTTGGGCTCCCTAGCACAGCCGCAGCGCAGGGGAACCAGCCCATGATCAGTGAGCTCCGGGCAGTACTTTGGTCCCAGGTTTGGAGCCCAATGCCCGGAACGCGGGAGAGAAGAGGCTGGCTGCCGGCGGGTGCTTGCAAGCCTGTACTGGGAAGGACCGAGTGAGCTTCCACACCGGCGGAGCTCCAGCTCTGCGCCCAGGCGCGATAGCACAGAGCCCCGGCCGAGAGGCTGCTCTGTGCTGGGCGAGCCTCCCCAAGCCCTGCCCAGCTTCTAGCGTTCGCGCCCGGGAAGGAGCAGGCTGCGGGAGTGTGGGAGACGTGAGTGGTGCCTGACTGGTGCCTCAGCTCAGCCCTCGCCTTCCCTTCGGACCTAGGAGCCAGGCGTCCTTGCAGAGGGCTTAGGGGCTGGGGGTGTGCACACTGCCAAAGCCTCCCGCGGGGAGAGCTCTTTCCGAGGGAAAGGAAGCGCCCCAGGCTGCATTCCCAAGCTGGTGCTTCCCCGCCCAGACTAAGCGCCGCACGGAGGGAATCAGGGTCCCGGTGCCCCTGGCTTGGGGAGGCAGCTCCACAGCCAGAGTGTTGCTCCGTTTGTGCCCAGAAAGCGCCTGCCAGACCGGGCCTTCCCTGGAGCTGTCCTCCCGCCTAGAGGCAGGTGGATGTGCTGTGCGGGCTTCCCCTGTGCGTTTGGGCTCCCTAGCACAGCCGCAGCGCAGGGGAACCAGCCCATGATCAGTGAGCTCCGGGCAGTACTTTGGTCCCAGGTTTGGAGCCCAATGCCCGGAACGCGGGAGAGAAGAGGCTGGCTGCCGGCGGGTGCTTGCAAGCCTGTACTGGGAAGGACCGAGTGAGCTTCCACACCGGCGGAGCTCCAGCTCTGCGCCCAGGCGCGATAGCACAGAGCCCCGGCCGAGAGGCTGCTCTGTGCTGGGCGAGCCTCCCCAAGCCCTGCCCAGCTTCTAGCGTTCGCGCCCGGGAAGGAGCAGGCTGCGGGAGTGTGGGAGACGTGAGTGGTGCCTGACTGGTGCCTCAGCTCAGCCCTCGCCTTCCCTTCGGACCTAGGAGCCAGGCGTCCTTGCAGAGGGCTTAGGGGCTGGGGGTGTGCACACTGCCAAAGCCTCCCGCGGGGAGAGCTCTTTCCGAGGGAAAGGAAGCGCCCCAGGCTGCATTCCCAAGCTGGTGCTTCCCCGCCCAGACTAAGCGCCGCACGGAGGGAATCAGGGTCCCGGTGCCCCTGGCTTGGGGAGGCAGCTCCACAGCCAGAGTGTTGCTCCGTTTGTGCCCAGAAAGCGCCTGCCAGACCGGGCCTTCCCTGGAGCTGTCCTCCCGCCTAGAGGCAGGTGGATGTGCTGTGCGGGCTTCCCCTGTGCGTTTGGGCTCCCTAGCACAGCCGCAGCGCAGGGGAACCAGCCCATGATCAGTGAGCTCCGGGCAGTACTTTGGTCCCAGGTTTGGAGCCCAATGCCCGGAACGCGGGAGAGAAGAGGCTGGCTGCCGGCGGGTGCTTGCAAGCCTGTACTGGGAAGGACCGAGTGAGCTTCCACACCGGCGGAGCTCCAGCTCTGCGCCCAGGCGCGATAGCACAGAGCCCCGGCCGAGAGGCTGCTCTGTGCTGGGCGAGCCTCCCCAAGCCCTGCCCAGCTTCTAGCGTTCGCGCCCGGGAAGGAGCAGGCTGCGGGAGTGTGGGAGACGTGAGTGGTGCCTGACTGGTGCCTCAGCTCAGCCCTCGCCTTCCCTTCGGACCTAGGAGCCAGGCGTCCTTGCAGAGGGCTTAGGGGCTGGGGGTGTGCACACTGCCAAAGCCTCCCGCGGGGAGAGCTCTTTCCGAGGGAAAGGAAGCGCCCCAGGCTGCATTCCCAAGCTGGTGCTTCCCCGCCCAGACTAAGCGCCGCACGGAGGGAATCAGGGTCCCGGTGCCCCTGGCTTGGGGAGGCAGCTCCACAGCCAGAGTGTTGCTCCGTTTGTGCCCAGAAAGCGCCTGCCAGACCGGGCCTTCCCTGGAGCTGTCCTCCCGCCTAGAGGCAGGTGGATGTGCTGTGCGGGCTTCCCCTGTGCGTTTGGGCTCCCTAGCACAGCCGCAGCGCAGGGGAACCAGCCCATGATCAGTGAGCTCCGGGCAGTACTTTGGTCCCAGGTTTGGAGCCCAATGCCCGGAACGCGGGAGAGAAGAGGCTGGCTGCCGGCGGGTGCTTGCAAGCCTGTACTGGGAAGGACCGAGTGAGCTTCCACACCGGCGGAGCTCCAGCTCTGCGCCCAGGCGCGATAGCACAGAGCCCCGGCCGAGAGGCTGCTCTGTGCTGGGCGAGCCTCCCCAAGCCCTGCCCAGCTTCTAGCGTTCGCGCCCGGGAAGGAGCAGGCTGCGGGAGTGTGGGAGACGTGAGTGGTGCCTGACTGGTGCCTCAGCTCAGCCCTCGCCTTCCCTTCGGACCTAGGAGCCAGGCGTCCTTGCAGAGGGCTTAGGGGCTGGGGGTGTGCACACTGCCAAAGCCTCCCGCGGGGAGAGCTCTTTCCGAGGGAAAGGAAGCGCCCCAGGCTGCATTCCCAAGCTGGTGCTTCCCCGCCCAGACTAAGCGCCGCACGGAGGGAATCAGGGTCCCGGTGCCCCTGGCTTGGGGAGGCAGCTCCACAGCCAGAGTGTTGCTCCGTTTGTGCCCAGAAAGCGCCTGCCAGACCGGGCCTTCCCTGGAGCTGTCCTCCCGCCTAGAGGCAGGTGGATGTGCTGTGCGGGCTTCCCCTGTGCGTTTGGGCTCCCTAGCACAGCCGCAGCGCAGGGGAACCAGCCCATGATCAGTGAGCTCCGGGCAGTACTTTGGTCCCAGGTTTGGAGCCCAATGCCCGGAACGCGGGAGAGAAGAGGCTGGCTGCCGGCGGGTGCTTGCAAGCCTGTACTGGGAAGGACCGAGTGAGCTTCCACACCGGCGGAGCTCCAGCTCTGCGCCCAGGCGCGATAGCACAGAGCCCCGGCCGAGAGGCTGCTCTGTGCTGGGCGAGCCTCCCCAAGCCCTGCCCAGCTTCTAGCGTTCGCGCCCGGGAAGGAGCAGGCTGCGGGAGTGTGGGAGACGTGAGTGGTGCCTGACTGGTGCCTCAGCTCAGCCCTCGCCTTCCCTTCGGACCTAGGAGCCAGGCGTCCTTGCAGAGGGCTTAGGGGCTGGGGGTGTGCACACTGCCAAAGCCTCCCGCGGGGAGAGCTCTTTCCGAGGGAAAGGAAGCGCCCCAGGCTGCATTCCCAAGCTGGTGCTTCCCCGCCCAGACTAAGCGCCGCACGGAGGGAATCAGGGTCCCGGTGCCCCTGGCTTGGGGAGGCAGCTCCACAGCCAGAGTGTTGCTCCGTTTGTGCCCAGAAAGCGCCTGCCAGACCGGGCCTTCCCTGGAGCTGTCCTCCCGCCTAGAGGCAGGTGGATGTGCTGTGCGGGCTTCCCCTGTGCGTTTGGGCTCCCTAGCACAGCCGCAGCGCAGGGGAACCAGCCCATGATCAGTGAGCTCCGGGCAGTACTTTGGTCCCAGGTTTGGAGCCCAATGCCCGGAACGCGGGAGAGAAGAGGCTGGCTGCCGGCGGGTGCTTGCAAGCCTGTACTGGGAAGGACCGAGTGAGCTTCCACACCGGCGGAGCTCCAGCTCTGCGCCCAGGCGCGATAGCACAGAGCCCCGGCCGAGAGGCTGCTCTGTGCTGGGCGAGCCTCCCCAAGCCCTGCCCAGCTTCTAGCGTTCGCGCCCGGGAAGGAGCAGGCTGCGGGAGTGTGGGAGACGTGAGTGGTGCCTGACTGGTGCCTCAGCTCAGCCCTCGCCTTCCCTTCGGACCTAGGAGCCAGGCGTCCTTGCAGAGGGCTTAGGGGCTGGGGGTGTGCACACTGCCAAAGCCTCCCGCGGGGAGAGCTCTTTCCGAGGGAAAGGAAGCGCCCCAGGCTGCATTCCCAAGCTGGTGCTTCCCCGCCCAGACTAAGCGCCGCACGGAGGGAATCAGGGTCCCGGGGCCCCTGGCTTGGGGAGGCAGCTCCACAGCCAGAGTGTTGCTCCGTTTGTGCCCAGAAAGCGCCTGCCAGACCGGGCCTTCCCTGGAGCTGTCCTCCCGCCTAGAGGCAGGTGGATGTGCTGTGCGGGCTTCCCCTGTGCGTTTGGGCTCCCTAGCACAGCCGCAGCGCAGGGGAACCAGCCCATGATCAGTGAGCTCCGGGCAGTACTTTGGTCCCAGATTTGGAGCCCAATGCCCGGAACGCGGGAGAGAAGAGGCTGGCTGCTGGCGGGTGCTTGCAAGCCTGTACTGGGAAGGACCGAGTGAGCTTCCACACCGGCGGAGCTCCAGCTCTGCGCCCAGGCGCGATAGCACAGAGCCCCGGCCGAGAGGCTGCTCTGTGCTGGGCGAGCCTCCCCAAGCCCTGCCCAGCTTCTAGCGTTCGCGCCCGGGAAGGAGCAGGCTGCGGGAGTGTGGGAGACGTGAGTGGTGCCTGACTGGTGCCTCAGCTCAGCCCTCGCCTTCCCTTCGGACCTAGGAGCCAGGCGTCCTTGCAGAGGGCTTAGGGGCTGGGGGTGTGCACACTGCCAAAGCCTCCCGCGGGGAGAGCTCTTTCCGAGGGAAAGGAAGCGCCCCAGGCTGCATTCCCAAGCTGGTGCTTCCCCGCCCAGACTAAGCCCCGCACGGGGGGAATCAGGGTCCCGGTGCCCCTGGCTTGGGGAGGCAGCTCCACAGCCAGAGTGTTGCTCCGTTTGTGCCCAGAAAGCGCCTGCCAGACCGGGCCTTCCCTGGAGCTGTCCTCCCGCCTAGAGGCAGGTGGATGTGCTGTGCGGGCTTCCCCTGTGCGTTTGGGCTCCCTAGCACAGCCGCAGCGCAGGGGAACCAGCCCATGATCAGTGAGCTCCGGGCAGTACTTTGGTCCCAGGTTTGGAGCCCAATGCCCGGAACGCGGGAGAGAAGAGGCTGGCTGCCGGCGGGTGCTTGCAAGCCTGTACTGGGAAGGACCGAGTGAGCTTCCACACCGGCGGAGCTCCAGCTCTGCGCCCAGGCGCGATAGCACAGAGCCCCGGCCGAGAGGCTGCTCTGTGCTGGGCGAGCCTCCCCAAGCCCTGCCCAGCTTCTAGCGTTCGCGCCCGGGAAGGAGCAGGCTGCGGGAGTGTGGGAGACGTGAGTGGTGCCTGACTGGTGCCTCAGCTCAGCCCTCGCCTTCCCTTCGGACCTAGGAGCCAGGCGTCCTTGCAGAGGGCTTAGGGGCTGGGGGTGTGCACACTGCCAAAGCCTCCCGCGGGGAGAGCTCTTTCCGAGGGAAAGGAAGCGCCCCAGGCTGCATTCCCAAGCTGGTGCTTCCCCGCCCAGACTAAGCGCCGCACGGAGGGAATCAGGGTCCCGGTGCCCCTGGCTTGGGGAGGCAGCTCCACAGCCAGAGTGTTGCTCCGTTTGTGCCCAGAAAGCGCCTGCCAGACCGGGCCTTCCCTGGAGCTGTCCTCCCGCCTAGAGGCAGGTGGATGTGCTGTGCGGGCTTCCCCTGTGCGTTTGGGCTCCCTAGCACAGCCGCAGCGCAGGGGAACCAGCCCATGATCAGTGAGCTCCGGGCAGTACTTTGGTCCCAGGTTTGGAGCCCAATGCCCGGAACGCGGGAGAGAAGAGGCTGGCTGCCGGCGGGTGCTTGCAAGCCTGTACTGGGAAGGACCGAGTGAGCTTCCACACCGGCGGAGCTCCAGCTCTGCGCCCAGGCGCGATAGCACAGAGCCCCGGCCGAGAGGCTGCTCTGTGCTGGGCGAGCCTCCCCAAGCCCTGCCCAGCTTCTAGCGTTCGCGCCCGGGAAGGAGCAGGCTGCGGGAGTGTGGGAGACGTGAGTGGTGCCTGACTGGTGCCTCAGCTCAGCCCTCGCCTTCCCTTCGGACCTAGGAGCCAGGCGTCCTTGCAGAGGGCTTAGGGGCTGGGGGTGTGCACACTGCCAAAGCCTCCCGCGGGGAGAGCTCTTTCCGAGGGAAAGGAAGCGCCCCAGGCTGCATTCCCAAGCTGGTGCTTCCCCGCCCAGACTAAGCGCCGCACGGAGGGAATCAGGGTCCCGGTGCCCCTGGCTTGGGGAGGCAGCTCCACAGCCAGAGTGTTGCTCCGTTTGTGCCCAGAAAGCGCCTGCCAGACCGGGCCTTCCCTGGAGCTGTCCTCCCGCCTAGAGGCAGGTGGATGTGCTGTGCGGGCTTCCCCTGTGCGTTTGGGCTCCCTAGCACAGCCGCAGCGCAGGGGAACCAGCCCATGATCAGTGAGCTCCGGGCAGTACTTTGGTCCCAGGTTTGGAGCCCAATGCCCGGAACGCGGGAGAGAAGAGGCTGGCTGCCGGCGGGTGCTTGCAAGCCTGTACTGGGAAGGACCGAGTGAGCTTCCACACCGGCGGAGCTCCAGCTCTGCGCCCAGGCGCGATAGCACAGAGCCCCGGCCGAGAGGCTGCTCTGTGCTGGGCGAGCCTCCCCAAGCCCTGCCCAGCTTCTAGCGTTCGCGCCCGGGAAGGAGCAGGCTGCGGGAGTGTGGGAGACGTGAGTGGTGCCTGACTGGTGCCTCAGCTCAGCCCTCGCCTTCCCTTCGGACCTAGGAGCCAGGCGTCCTTGCAGAGGGCTTAGGGGCTGGGGGTGTGCACACTGCCAAAGCCTCCCGCGGGGAGAGCTCTTTCCGAGGGAAAGGAAGCGCCCCAGGCTGCATTCCCAAGCTGGTGCTTCCCCGCCCAGACTAAGCGCCGCACGGAGGGAATCAGGGTCCCGGTGCCCCTGGCTTGGGGAGGCAGCTCCACAGCCAGAGTGTTGCTCCGTTTGTGCCCAGAAAGCGCCTGCCAGACCGGGCCTTCCCTGGAGCTGTCCTCCCGCCTAGAGGCAGGTGGATGTGCTGTGCGGGCTTCCCCTGTGCGTTTGGGCTCCCTAGCACAGCCGCAGCGCAGGGGAACCAGCCCATGATCAGTGAGCTCCGGGCAGTACTTTGGTCCCAGGTTTGGAGCCCAATGCCCGGAACGCGGGAGAGAAGAGGCTGGCTGCCGGCGGGTGCTTGCAAGCCTGTACTGGGAAGGACCGAGTGAGCTTCCACACCGGCGGAGCTCCAGCTCTGCGCCCAGGCGCGATAGCACAGAGCCCCGGCCGAGAGGCTGCTCTGTGCTGGGCGAGCCTCCCCAAGCCCTGCCCAGCTTCTAGCGTTCGCGCCCGGGAAGGAGCAGGCTGCGGGAGTGTGGGAGACGTGAGTGGTGCCTGACTGGTGCCTCAGCTCAGCCCTCGCCTTCCCTTCGGACCTAGGAGCCAGGCGTCCTTGCAGAGGGCTTAGGGGCTGGGGGTGTGCACACTGCCAAAGCCTCCCGCGGGGAGAGCTCTTTCCGAGGGAAAGGAAGCGCCCCAGGCTGCATTCCCAAGCTGGTGCTTCCCCGCCCAGACTAAGCGCCGCACGGAGGGAATCAGGGTCCCGGTGCCCCTGGCTTGGGGAGGCAGCTCCACAGCCAGAGTGTTGCTCCGTTTGTGCCCAGAAAGCGCCTGCCAGACCGGGCCTTCCCTGGAGCTGTCCTCCCGCCTAGAGGCAGGTGGATGTGCTGTGCGGGCTTCCCCTGTGCGTTTGGGCTCCCTAGCACAGCCGCAGCGCAGGGGAACCAGCCCATGATCAGTGAGCTCCGGGCAGTACTTTGGTCCCAGGTTTGGAGCCCAATGCCCGGAACGCGGGAGAGAAGAGGCTGGCTGCCGGCGGGTGCTTGCAAGCCTGTACTGGGAAGGACCGAGTGAGCTTCCACACCGGCGGAGCTCCAGCTCTGCGCCCAGGCGCGATAGCACAGAGCCCCGGCCGAGAGGCTGCTCTGTGCTGGGCGAGCCTCCCCAAGCCCTGCCCAGCTTCTAGCGTTCGCGCCCGGGAAGGAGCAGGCTGCGGGAGTGTGGGAGACGTGAGTGGTGCCTGACTGGTGCCTCAGCTCAGCCTCGCCTTCCCTTCGGACCTAGGAGCCAGGCGTCCTTGCAGAGGGCTTAGGGGCTGGGGGTGTGCACACTGCCAAAGCCTCCCGCGGGGAGAGCTCTTTCCGAGGGAAAGGAAGCGCCCCAGGCTGCATTCCCAAGCTGGTGCTTCCCCGCCCAGACTAAGCGCCGCACGGAGGGAATCAGGGTCCCGGTGCCCCTGGCTTGGGGAGGCAGCTCCACAGCCAGAGTGTTGCTCCGTTTGTGCCCAGAAAGCGCCTGCCAGACCGGGCCTTCCCTGGAGCTGTCCTCCCGCCTAGAGGCAGGTGGATGTGCTGTGCGGGCTTCCCCTGTGCGTTTGGGCTCCCTAGCACAGCCGCAGCGCAGGGGAACCAGCCCATGATCAGTGAGCTCCGGGCAGTACTTTGGTCCCAGGTTTGGAGCCCAATGCCCGGAACGCGGGAGAGAAGAGGCTGGCTGCCGGCGGGTGCTTGCAAGCCTGTACTGGGAAGGACCGAGTGAGCTTCCACACCGGCGGAGCTCCAGCTCTGCGCCCAGGCGCGATAGCACAGAGCCCCGGCCGAGAGGCTGCTCTGTGCTGGGCGAGCCTCCCCAAGCCCTGCCCAGCTTCTAGCGTTCGCGCCCGGGAAGGAGCAGGCTGCGGGAGTGTGGGAGACGTGAGTGGTGCCTGACTGGTGCCTCAGCTCAGCTCTCGCCTTCCCTTCGGACCTAGGAGCCAGGCGTCCTTGCAGAGGGCTTAGGGGCTGGGGGTGTGCACACTGCCAAAGCCTCCCGCGGGGAGAGCTCTTTCCGAGGGAAAGGAAGCGCCCCAGGCTGCATTCCCAAGCTGGTGCTTCCCCGCCCAGACTAAGCGCCGCACGGAGGGAATCAGGGTCCCGGTGCCCCTGGCTTGGGGAGGCAGCTCCACAGCCAGAGTGTTGCTCCGTTTGTGCCCAGAAAGCGCCTGCCAGACCGGGCCTTCCCTGGAGCTGTCCTCCCGCCTAGAGGCAGGTGGATGTGCTGTGCGGGCTTCCCCTGTGCGTTTGGGCTCCCTAGCACAGCCGCAGCGCAGGGGAACCAGCCCATGATCAGTGAGCTCCGGGCAGTACTTTGGTCCCAGGTTTGGAGCCCAATGCCCGGAACGCGGGAGAGAAGAGGCTGGCTGCCGGCGGGTGCTTGCAAGCCTGTACTGGGAAGGACCGAGTGAGCTTCCACACCGGCGGAGCTCCAGCTCTGCGCCCAGGCGCGATAGCACAGAGCACCGGCCGAGAGGCTGCTCTGTGCTGGGCGAGCCTCCCCAAGCCCTGCCCAGCTTCTAGCGTTCGCGCCCGGGAAGGAGCAGGCTGCGGGAGTGTGGGAGACGTGACTGGTGCCTGACTGGTGCCTCAGCTCAGCTCTCGCCTTCCCTTCGGACCTAGGAGCCAGGCGTCCTTGCAGAGGGCTTAGGGGCTGGGGGTGTGCACACTGCCAAAGCCTCCCGCAGGGAGAGCTCTTTCCGAGGGAAAGGAAGCGCCCCAGGCTGCATTCCCAAGCTGGTGCTTCCCCGCCCAGACTAAGCGCCGCACGGAGGGAATCAGGGTCCCGGTGCCCCTGGCTTGGGGAGGCAGCTCCACAGCCAGAGTGTTGCTCCGTTTGTGCCCAGAAAGCGCCTGCCAGACCGGGCCTTTCCTGGAGCTGTCCTCCCGCCTAGAGTCAGGTGGATGTGCTGTGCGGGCTTCCCCTGTCCGTTTGGGCTCCCTAGCACAGCCGCAGCGCAGGGGAACCAGCCCATGAGCAGAGAGCTCCGGGCAGTGCTTTGGCCCAGGCCTGGAAGCCCAGTGCCCGGCACGCGGGACAGAAGAGGCCGGCTGCCGGCGGGTGCTTGCAAGCCTGTATTGGGAAGGACCGAGTGAGCTTCCACACCGGCGGAGCTCCAGATCTGCGCCCAGGCGCGATAGCGCAGAGCCCTGGCCGAGAGGCTGCTCTGGCCTGGACGAGCCTTGCCAAGCCCTTCCCAGCTTCTAGCGTTCGAGCCCGTGAAGTAGTAGGATGCGATAATGTGAGATATATGACTGGCGCCTGACTGGCCTGAACTCTGCTCTTGACTTCCCTTTTGCCCTAGGAGCCTGTCCTCCTTGCAGAGGACTTAGGGGCTGGGGGTGTGCACACTGCCCATTCCTCTGCCAAGGATAGCTCTGAAAGAGGAAATGGAAGCACCAGGTGCAGCCCAACCGGCCTCACCTCACCTACTTCCTTTCCATTCAAACTAGGGTAAAGGCATACTTGGTGGGGAGGCTGCTTCTTTCCAAACTTCCGAGGCCAAGAAAGTTAGACTTCCAGATGGATTGTAAGCGGATGGCCTGAAGCAGGTGCTTTTCCTGTGCATTGCCATCCCTGTGCGTTTGGGCTCCAGGCTCGGCCCCAGCCGGGGAAACAGCCCATGAAAAGATCTCCAAGAACCGCTTTCCCTCCCAGGCTGGGAGCGCAAGCCCAGGAGGCGGGAAGGAGAGGCAGCCAACCGGCCTGTGTTAGGAAGCCTCTATTTGGAAGGAATTGGTTAGCTTCTCAAAGGAGGCCTCCTGATCTGCTCAGAAGACGGAAATTCCAGAGGCAGGGTCGAGAGTCTTGACTGCTCTTTGCCAGCCTTGCAAAGACATTCCTATATTCTAGCGTTATTTTCCATGAAGGAGCAGGCTTTGGGAATGTGTCAGACTTGAGTGGCGCCTTACTGGCCTCAGCTCAGCTATTGCCTTTCCATTCAAACTAGGACAAGGGCTTACTTGGTGAAGGGTAAGGGTCTGCTTCTTTCCAAACTGCCAAGGGCTATATCAATGAGACCTCTGTCAAGGCGAGGGAAGCGTAAGCGGACGGATTCTCAAGCAGGTGCTTTGCCACCAAACATCAGCACCCCACGGAGAGAATCAGGCTCCCTGTGCCCCATTCTTGGGTGTGTAGATTCACACACAGATGTCTCCCTATGGGAGCCAAGAATGTTCCTGAGAGATGAGGTTCACTAGAGCTTCCTACAGCATAGACTTGTGCATGTGCTGTTGCCTTCCCCTGTGAGTTGGGTCCCCGAGGTCCGACCCAGCTCAGGGGAAACAGCCTCTGAGAAAAGATCTCCAGGGCAGCTTTTCGCCCAGGCTGGAAATGCGGAACACAGGAGAGAAGAGGCTTACTGCCTGCAGGGAGCAGGCTGCCTGACTGTGGAGGACTGAGTGTGTCTTAGAAGGCTCAGCTCCACCTCTGCTCCCATTGCCAGATAGGACCCAGGCCCAGGAGAAGTGTTTGCCTGTGGATTTGGCACCTGCCAAGGGCTACAGCAATGAGAATTCTCTCAGCGGTGAGGGAAAGCATTGTATGGATTCTCAAGCTGTTTTCTGAACGACAGTGTCAAAGCTGCAGAGAGAGAATAAGGCTCTCTGTGCACCTAGGAGCAGCTTCACACACAGAGGGCTATAGGAGACAAGAATGTCATGAGAGATGAGGCACTAGAGCTCTCCTAGGGAGAGGACTTGCCATGTGGCTGCTTCCCAAGTGGTGGTTCCCCGCCCAGACTAAACAGCAGGGGGAATCAGGGTCCCTGTGCCCCTCTTGGGGAGGCAGCTCCACCCAGAGGGTGCTCCTTTGTCCCAGAAAGCGCCTGCCAGACCTCCTTCCCTGGAGCTTCCTCCCGCCATTGCATGTTCATGTGTGTGCCTTCCCTGTGCGTTTGGGCTTTCTGCACTGCCAAGGGCACAGGAACCAGCCTATGACAGTGAGAGCATTGCAGATACTCAAGCTGCCCTGTTTGAACCAAGCCCAAAACGGGAGAGCATCAGGCTGTGCCCCCGGCGGGTGCTTCAAGCCTGTCTCCAAGGATCAGTGAGCTTCCACACGGAGGAGCTCCAGCTCTGCTCCTAGAGAGCACAGAGTCCATGTTGAGAGGTTCCTCTGTGCTGGGCGGCCTCCCCAGCCCGTTCCCAGCTTCTAGCGTTATTTCCGGGAAGGACAGGCTGGGAGGTGGGAGACGTGAGGGGCCTGACAAGCCTCAGCTCAGCTGCCTTCCCTTCGGACCAGGAGTCAGGCGTGTTTGCAGAGGGCTTAGGGGCTGGGGGAGACCTGCCAAGGAGCCTCCAGCGCTCAGAGTAATTCCAGAGGCATGGTGCAGGTTCCTGACTGCCCTTTGTCAACCTTGCAAAGACATTCCTAGATTCTAGCGTTATTTTCCATGAAGGAGCAGGCACCAGGAATATGTGAGACTTGACTGGCGCCTTACCGGCCTCAGCTCAGCTACTGCCTTTCCATTGAAACCAGGACAAGGACCTACTTTATGTAGTGTAAGGGTCTTCTTCTTTCCAAACTGCCAAGGGATACAGCAATGAGACATGTGTCAGGGCGTGAGAAGCCTCAGCGGATGGATTCTCAAGCAGGTGCTTTGCCACAAAGTATCAGCACCCGACAGAGAGAATCAGGCCCTGTGCCCCTATGTTGGGTGTTAGCTTCACACAGGGGTGTCCCTATAGGAACCAAGAATGTTCCTGAGAGATGAGGTTCACTGAGCTCTGCTACAGAGCAAAGACCTGTCCATGTGGTTTTCCCTCCCCGAGTGAGGTTCCGAGGTCCGCCCCAGCTCCAGGGCAACACCCCTGAGAAAAGATCGCCAGGAACCTCTTTTCGCCCAGGCTGGGCGCTGTTCATAGGAAGTAAGGCAAGCGAGGCGCCTGCAAAGAAAAGAGCCTTACTGTCCATCGAGGAGAGGCTGCCAGGGTGTGTGAAACCTGACTGGTGCCTTACTGCCCTCAGCTCCGCCATTGCATTTTCATCCGAACTAGGACCCAGGCCTACATGGAGAAGGGTTTGGGTGCGGATTTCTACAAACTGCCAAGGGCTACAGCAATGGTAACTCTCTCAGCGGTAAGGAAGATTATTGTATGGATTCTCAAGCTGTTTTCTGAACGGCAGCGTCGAGGCTGCACAGAGAATCAGGCTCTCTGTGCCCCTATGTTGGATACGCAGCTTCACACACAGAGGTATCCCCATAGAAGCCAAGACTTTCCTCACAGACTGAGGTTCACTAGAGCTCTCCTACAAAGCAAAGACCTGTCCATGTGGTTTTGCCTTCCCCTCTGCGTGTGGATCTCCGGGCTCGGCCCCAGCTCCGTTGAAATAGCCCCTGAAAAAAGATCTCCAAGAACCACTTTTCCCCCAGGCAGGAAGCGGAGTTCGCGGAAAGCGGGAAAGCAAGAGGCAGGTAGAGGCAGCCAACGGGCCTGTGTTTGGAAGCCTCTATTTGGAAGGAATGTGTTAGCTTCTCCAAAAGAAGACGTCCAGATCTGCTCAAAAGACGGAAATTCCAGAGGCAGGTTGGAGGTTCCTGACTGCCCTTTGCCAGCCTTGCAAAGACATTCCTAGATTCTAGCGTTATTTTCCATGAAGCAGCAGGCTTCGGGAATATGTCAAACTTGACTGGCGCCTTGCCGGACTCAGCTCAGCAATTGCCTTTCCATTCAAACTAGGACAAGGGCGTACTTGGTGAAGGGCAAGGGTCTCCTTCTTTCCAAACTGCCAAGGGCTACAGAAGTGAGGCCTCTGTCAAGGCGAGGGAAGCGTAAACAGATGGATCCTCAAGCAGGTGCTTTGCCACAAAGCATCAGCGCCGCACGGAGGGAATCAGGGTCCCGGTGCCCCTGGCTTGGGGAGGCAGCTCCACAGCCAGAGTGTTGCTCCGTTTGTGCCCAGAAAGCGCCTGCCAGACCGGGCCTTCCCTGGAGCTGTCCTCCCGCCTAGAGGCAGGTGGATGTGCTGTGCGGGCTTCCCCTGTGCCTTTGGGCTCCCTAGCACAGCCGCAGCGCAGGGGAACCAGCCCATGATCAGTGAGCTCCGGGCAGTCCTTTGGTCCCAGGTTTGGAGCCCAATGCCCGGAACGCGGGAGAGAAGAGGCTGGCTGCCGGCGGGTGCTTGCAAGCCTGTACTGGGAAGGACCGAGTGAGCTTCCACACCGGCGGAGCTCCAGCTCTGCGCCCAGGCGCGATAGCACAGAGCCCTGGCCGAGAGGCTGCTCTGTGCTGGGCGAGCCTCCCCAAGCCCTGCCCAGCTTCTAGCGTTCGCGCCCGGGAAGGAGCAGGCTGCGGGAGTGTGGGAGACGTGAGTGGTGCCTGACTGGTGCCTCAGCTCAGCCCTCGCCTTCCCTTCGGACCTAGGAGCCAGGCGTCCTTGCAGAGGGCTTAGGGGCTGGGGGTGTGCACACTGCCAAAGCCTCCCGCGGGGAGAGCTCTTTCCGAGGGAAAGGAAGCGCCCCAGGCTGCATTCCCAAGCTGGTGCTTCCCGCCCAGACTAAGCGCCGCACGGAGGGAATCAGGGTCCCGGTGCCCCTGGCTTGGGGAGGCAGCTCCACAGCCAGAGTGTTGCTCCGTTTGTGCCCAGAAAGCGCCTGGCAGACCGGGCCTTCCCTGGAGCTGTCCTCCCGCCCAGAGGCAGGTGGATGTGCTGTGCGGGCTTCCCCTGTGCGTTTGGGCTCCCTAGCACAGCCGCAGCGCAGGGGAACCAGCCCATGATCAGTGAGCTCCGGGCAGTCCTTTGGTCCCAGGTTTGGAGCCCAATGCCCCGAACGCGGGAGAGAAGAGGCTGGCTGCCGGCGGGTGCTTGCAAGCCTGTACTGGGAAGGACCGAGTGAGCTTCCACACCGGCGGAGCTCCAGCTCTGCGCCCAGGCGCGATAGCACAGAGCCCCGGCCGAGAGGCTGCTCTGTGCTGGGCGAGCCTCCCCAAGCCCTGCCCAGCTTCTAGCGTTCGCGCCCGGGAAGGAGCAGGCTGCGGGAGGAGCCGTGAGTGGTGCCTGACTGGTGCCTCAGCTCAGCCCTCGCCTTCCCTTCGGACCTAGGAGCCAGGCGTCCTTGCAGAGGGCTTAGGGGCTGGGGGTGTGCACACTGCCAAAGCCTCCCGCGGGGAGAGCTCTTTCCGAGGGAAAGGAAGCGCCCCAGGCTGCATTCCCAAGCTGGTGCTTCCCCGCCCAGACTAAGCGCCGCACGGAGGGAATCAGGGTCCCGGTGCCCCTGGCTTGGGGAGGCAGCTCCACAGCCAGAGTGTTGCTCCGTTTGTGCCCAGAAAGCGCCTGCCAGACCGGGCCTTCCCTGGAGCTGTCCTCCCGCCTAGAGGCAGGTGGATGTGCTGTGCGGGCTTCCCCTGTGCGTTTGGGCTCCCTAGCACAGCCGCAGCGCAGGGGAACCAGCCCATGATCAGTGAGCTCCGGGCAGTTTTGGTCCCAGGTTTGGAGCCCAATGCCCGGAACGCGGGAGAGAAGAGGCTGGCTGCCGGCGGGTGCTTGCAAGCCTGTACTGGGAAGGACCGAGTGAGCTTCCACACCGGCGGAGCTCCAGCTCTGCGCCCAGGCGCGATAGCACAGAGCCCCGGCCGAGAGGCTGCTCTGTGCTGGGCGAGCCTCCCCAAGCCCTGCCCAGCTTCTAGCGTTCGCGCCCGGGAAGGAGCAGGCTGCGGGAGTGTGGGAGACGTGAGTGGTGCCTGACTGGTGCCTCAGCTCAGCCTCCCTCCCTTCGGACCTAGGAGCCAGGCCCTTGCAGAGGGCTTAGGGGCTGGGGTGTGCACACTGCCAAAGCCTCCCGCGGGGAGAGCTCTTTCCGAGGGAAAGGAAGCGCCCCAGGCTGCATTCCC